>NC_142929.1:123017205-123074705 GCF_046866305.1 Octopus bimaculoides | reverse complement strand
GTACTTTAATAATATCAAAGTGTAAACCAACCCATTTCATCCTCGCTCTCAACTCCCTGAAATGGCATTGCGTTTAAATGTGACTGGATACATATAGCATATGAATCTTAAACTGGACTACACCCAAAACAACATATATATGTACGAACGCCCGAATGTCGGTACTTGCGAATGTAAGTACATACGTATGTACCTATGCACCTATTTATATATATATGTATATTTATATCTATGTATGGATGCGCATATGCATCAATGCATGTATATATGTAGAATGAGAATCAAGAATCAAGATTACTCATTACTCCTCCATAAATGTTCTCCTTCGACTCAACTTTTGACGAGTCATTCTCATCCACCAAGTTGATATCTACAACATGGTTTTTACTCCCTCTTCTCTCAGAATATTAGCTGGTCTATTGTACTGCCACCGAGCTGCTGATTTTGTTGGAATTCTTTATTTTTAAATGCATTGACATATTCTGGTTTAGGTGTGCTATTGCGAACAATCTTTCCTACATAATTTTGTTGATAGTTTAAACGACAACACTGCTAGATGCAATATTCTCGTTGATTCTGCAGTAGTTGTCCCATTCCTTACTGAAAATAGGGGAGACAGAGAAGTCATTGCTATCCATATTCCTTCCTGGTCAACAGTTTTTCTTCGTTGGACCATAAAATACGACCAAACTCGATTCCCCTGTCCAAACTTGTATCCTAAGTCACGCAAAAATGTTGTGACTAGTCCTAACTGTCTTTTGGGGTCATTAATGATACTCGAATACATCTTAACGTCGTCAGCCAAAAGTGTGTGACTGACATTCATTTTTGTCCCCTCTATAAATGTGACCTCTGCATTTCCTTAACAGACCTGACAAGGAATTTACTGACAGGGCAAAAATCATTGCAGGTAAGTTGTCACCTTGGTGTATTTCTACTGATAGCTTATATCTGTTAGTGACTGTAGTAGTTGCCGCGGTTCTTGTCGCTGTAGAGCATGTTCATTGAAGTTCCTGAATGACATCGATTACAGCAGGTGGAAAGAACCTTGGCCAGGCATAGTGATTCCAGTATCAATGAGTGGCGGACAGAGTCATACACCTTCTTATATAGTTTAACCCTACAGTCAGTAAGTTTCGGTAACGCTGCTTCGCTTCTTCAAAGTCAGCTTTGTTAAGACTCTTGTGTTTCCTCCTACCTGCTCATCTGTCCCCACAGTGAAATACATTCAAGCAACTTCCATACAACATGTACATTACATCAAACATGCTACACACTTATAGTCTTTAGCAACGTGGGTTTTCTGTTTTTTTAGCTACTAGTGTTGTAAGCGCAGCTATCAGCCAGTCTGGCACATCGAGTTCAGTGTTCATTGTTCTTTTGAACGGACAGATGATGACTACCCCGTAGAATATGAACTTTCTATACCTATAACCGACTAACCACTATTTCTAGTGATTTTACTTTCGGTAGTTTTCCAAAAAGCGTCAGGAGTGTTTTACTGTTGCTATTGTGATTTGGGGGGAAGACATTTGCACAGTACTCATTTAGTAGTTCATTTAAACATATTGCATCAATATCATGCTGTTTGTTTACATTCCAGTTTCCTCCCGAATATGTTTCTAAGACATTCTGGGGAAAAGACTTTTGCAGTATTTATAGTAAGCCCTTATATACTGCAATATACTGCTTGTGTATGTAGTGCAAACTTGCAATTAAAGGCTCTACGTTCTAGTAATAATTTACGATAGCGAAGTTTCTCATTTACCGTTCCTAGTTCGTTTTTAAGGCCAATTAGCTTACCCATTATTGTGTCTTGTCCACTGTTACCGTTGAGCTTAGATAATCTATCAAAGCCGTAGCTGGTAGCGCGAATTTATTATTATTGTCTGATATTTTTTATGAATCGGTCGGTATTTATCTGGAGAGAGAGAGAGGAGGGAGGAGAATGTGTGGGGGAGAGAGAAATCATCCATTTTGGTTGTATTTTCTCGTTAGGATCAATTTCTGTTGCTCCCATATGCTGGCGAACGGTGACCGCAACGCTATACAGAAGGACTTACAATATCCCCAAATGCTTGGTGTTTTGATCTGCCCAGGTATTCCTTTACAATTTCATCGATCGTGAATAACATCAAGTCAAGGGGTTTGTATCGATTCATTCCAGAATTGCTCTTTTAAGTAATTGATTATTAATGGTAATGGGGAAATTTTCTTCGCATTTTGCTTTAAGCTGTAATTTGTACTGCTTATATCTTCATTCATTTCTATTTATTTATAACCAGCTATCTCTCCTCAGAGTAGTAGCAGCATAATCGTCTCAGTGCTATTGTCGCAATTATTGTTGTTGCTTTGACTGTGGTTTTTTTACAGTCTCCTAAACGAAGAATCTACTAGTCTTTTCTGACTTTTATTTAGTGTGTAAATTATTTTCATGCTCAGTAAGAAAAACAGAAATTGTTTGTTGTCGTAACTCCTTAATACTGAAATACAAACAGTTAGGATATTTTAGACCTCACTAACTCACCATCTTTTTCATGTGGCAAATCATGGGAACAACTTCTCCAGCCCTTTTGTATAACGATACAGTTCTTAATTCATAGATCCACTGAAATTCCTCTCGATATATCCAATATCTGCGACAGCTGATCCTAGTTTCCTGTCCTGTCGTAGTGTATGTAGTACTATTTCCACGTGTTGCAATTCAGTTAATTTCACATATTGTTTATTGCTACAATTTTTTTCTAATACAATATATTAAGCATTTACTCGAAGAAGATTACCAATTTTTTCATCAGGCTTGTATAGATAGCAAACATTTTAGAGGATAGTATACATAACACGAAAGATGAATAGTTCTCATATACTGACGTGATTCACTTCCACGACACATTGCATACGACGCCGAAGTCATATGTATGTATGTATGTATGTATGTATGTATGTATGTATGTATGTATGCATGCATGCATGTATGTATGTATGCATACATGTGTATGTATATATATGTATGTATATATACGTATATTTATGCATATCTATGTAACGTCGAAATTTAATGCATCACAAAAAAGAATGAAGAGCAATGTTATTTGATTGATTATCGATATGGTCATTTGTTATATATCAATAATTGTGCTGTTAGAGTGTTAAAAATGATTATAATGCAAATTGCTGCAATATATAAGATATATACAAATTCGTTGAGTTGTTTGTATATGCACAGCTTGTGTATAGACTGTTTGTAGATGTTGTAAAATATTTGTTCCTTTGTTCATTGCGTCTGTTAGTAGTTTAGTTTCATTTCTGTGACAGAAGTTTAGCTTCATTTCTGTGACAGACGAAAACAGTCAAAACAGAATGAAACAGTAAGACTTCTTGATTCGCGCGTGACAAACCATGCTTGAAATGAAGAAAATAGCTGTTGTATAGAGGCCTTGCTCTTGATAGACACCAAATTTTTTTTTAAAGTGAAAGCTTGCAACTGAGCCAGATGCCTAATGACTGAAAGAAATTGACTGATTTCTTGCGTATTTATGACTTTGCTAATTTAATTAGGTTAACCGAAAACATTAGAATTCTTCGCCACATCAAGTCTAACTGGTGAATGTTTCGTAAAAGGTCTGAGAGGTCATTTCTTTCTCATTAATCTCTCTGTGTAGAAAGGCTAAAACAATGGGTCGAGAACTTGTTTGACAAAATGGAAAAAAATGTGGATTCGCTTTCGAATCTTAGCTTAAGTATTCTGCAGCAGTTCGTCACACACACATACACGTATAGATATGTATAAGTATACGAATATATATATATATATATATATATATATATATATATATATATATATATATATATATATATATATATAAAATGAGAATGTGTGTGTGTGTGTGTGTCTGTCTGTCTGTCTGTGTGAATCCCTAAAACTCGAGAACTACGCAACCAATTTCATTCAAATTTTACAGATGCCTTACTTAGGGTTCCAGTTGTGTTTTAGTCAAAAAAAAAATTTTAACTCCTTCCAGAGTTCGAGCCCACAGCAACATAATATCTCCTCCACTATTTAAGTATTACGTGTCAAAAGTGAAACAAAAACACTCATGTCAAATACTTTCACTTTAAAAATGAAACTATTCTACTAACTGAAACAATCACATTTCGATACTGTAATGACAGATACTTTCAGAGAGAGAGAGAAAGAGAGAAAGAAAGAGAGAGAGAGAGAGATGTATATGTATACATATAGATGTATATGTACACGTTATTCCACTAACTGAAACAATCACATTTCGATACTTTCAGAGAGAGAGAAAGAGAGAAAGAGAGAAAGAGAGAGAAAGAGATGGATATGTATACATATACATGTATATGTACACGTATATGCATAGATATATATATATAGATATAGATCTATATGCATACATGTATATGTATACACATGTGTAGATGTATATATATATAGATGTACATGTAATATGTACACATATATACATATATATATACATGCATACAGATATCTATACATATATACACCCATCACACACAAACACATGCACACAAACACACACATTAGTCATTTGTTTTCTTATCCAAAACTACGTCAAAAGTACTGAACGGATCTTTATGAAATTTGGAAATTATATTCTATGTATAACGGCCATAACTCCCATGAAAATTCATATATTTTTGATGTTGATGAAATTCTAACCCGAACATAACAGATGAGCATTATTTGTAATTCAAAGGTACAACCGTGTAAGACTACCCTTTCAGATATACTTTCATTGTGATTTCTGCAATGTGGTGCATAAATTGTCAAGTAAATGAGACGCATCTTTGCCTCCACTGATTCACTTGCAAAGTGTTGAGTAAAATTATTTCGTTGCAGACCTCCTTTGGGTCTTTTTATTATCACTACGACACACATAGTCCCCAGTTGGTAACATTGATTTCAAGGCCCTCCTAGATGAGAGACTGGCATTCCACTTAATGTCTATGTTCCACGCTGGCATGGATTGGAGAGTTATTAATGTAGAAATATGGTATCGTAGCTACTAACAGTTGAGGGTTGCGTAGTCTAGACGGCGTTTTTAGATTTCATTATTCTCTTTAACCCGGGCAAAGCCGGGTATTTCTGCTAGTATATATATATATATATACATACCTATTGAAATTTATATATTACGTAGCATACATGCTGCACATGCCTCGTAGTTATTTAGTGAAATGATTGTATTGATAAAATGAGAGCGAAAGAAAGGAAAAGAATACCTCTAATACCATCATTATTTAATAATGCCAATAAGGATAAGTGGATTATACAGAATCCAGAGTAAATGTTTACGTAAGAGCTGCAACGGAGAACATAACGCGTTTAAAGATAACGACAAACAATCAATGTACTGGTATATCTACATAAAGAACCAGTGTGTATAGTATTTACAAAACTCTGGTTAAAGACGAATGTATGACAGTTTGTGCACATGATATATTCTATTCAAATTCGTAATGCATAAAGTTTTTATAGAATCCAACTGTTTGAAAATGGACAAAAGTTTTCATAATAATAGCTCAAACATGTTCTTCATAGAATAGTTCACAATTAGTTATTGCAGTAAATAAAAAAAAAATAACGTTTACATTTTTAAGAGTCCGTGTGTACATACGCGAAGGACAAATGCGTAAGTGTAATCGTATGTTAGCAGAAGTATTAACATGTATGGAAGCACTTCGTTATCAGCATGCAATTGAAAGAATGTATGTAAATTACTTTTGAGAGTTCGAAATTTCATGAGTCGTGGTTTGCTGTCGCGTTCCTGTACTAAGATTTACATAAAAACAAAAATTCTTATTGGTTCGATACAACTCATGAGAAACTGAACTCGTTCAAAATAAACGATCTGATGACTAAAAATGGCCAATAAAACACATTCATTTGTTCTCTGCTACGTTCAATTAAAATGGCCATGTGACAAAGGATATACTAATTAGAACCAAACTAAATCTGAGATATCTGAGTGACAGGATAACGTGATTCTACAAGCTGTTAAAAGTCAAGACTGATGAAAACAACTGAACCCAAGTAGTGTAGCCACTTATATGCGAGGGATTGTATGTACCCACGTGTATACCTGTCTGTCTGTAAGAGAGGTCTCAATAAGCGTTAGTAATGCGGTAAGGAAGATAGAATAAGAGTTAGTGAAGAGATCAGAGTTTATGAAAACGTAACAGGAGTTTATAAATGAGTAAAAGTTATGCTAGAGGTTTTGGAATTTCAGTAGTAATGTTGGTTTACTGGCAGAAGAACTGAGCTGAAATGGCTCCAAACAACAATCGAAAGCAAATCTCGTTCTTGATTCGCAAGATGTTTATCTTTCTGTTACATGATAAACCAATGAATGAGCTACGCCTTTTCTCAATTCATTAAAGATACTAACCAAATTTTCGAAGTCTAGTCTATCACCTTGAAAGCCGACTAATATGCTCAATAACTTAATCCAGAATATAACAGTATGAAAAAATACACAAATATGAAATACCATTTATAAACCGTCATATGAATTATTACATGGAAAAACGCGAGCAAGGGAAATAATATTCTTAAGATTAAACCTGGAAAAGTACAGGACAGGTTATTACACTTGAAAAAGTTCAGGGCAAGTTATTACATCTTGTAAAGTACAGAACAAGAAAAATTTTACTTAAAATATTGCAGCTAAGGATAAAAGTTCAAATAACATATTTAGGTTTAGAAAATATTAGCTTTTATTGAAACTAAAAATTTTATCACAAGTTATTACTTCTATTTGTCATTACTTGTTACTTCTATTAAAAATAAAAATAATAACTCAGTATATTTTTTGCACTTTAAAAAATTCATTTTTAAAATTATTAATTAATTAGAAATTTGAAAACAGGTTATGAAAAACAATAGTAGTACATAATTAGTACAATAAGTAGAATAATACAAAACTTAGTTATATATCACAATAAAATCTACCTATAACAAGAAATTCACAGCAAAATTTGCTTGAGTTATTGCCTAAGCTATTGCCAATTCTTCACATTTTTAGTCTTGAACAATGCCTGTTTTTTTGCGTAATGAATTTGCCTACCATATATACTATTCTACTTTGCATAAGACTTTAGCTATATTAGTACTTCTGGCTCTCATTTTTTAAGTATTCTAGTATGTCAATATTTTAGCAAAATGATGGTACTTCTTTTTATTCATAATGTTACTTTGTAAATTAAAATCAAATAATTTTTAATATTCAAATTTTATCCTCAGCTGCAATATATTAAGTAAAAGTTTTCTTGTTCTGTACTTTTACTGGATGTAATTACTTGTCCTGAACTTTTCCGAGTGTAATAACTTGTCCTGTAATTTTCCAGGTTTAGAATCTTTAGAAGATTGTTTCTCTTCCTCGCATTTTTCTATGTAATCTATGTTTTTCCAGGCTATGCTATTATGCTAATTAATAATGTGTCAGTTAATAATTTAAAATTTTACCTTACTGAAAATTGAACAATAAATTTAATTCCATTCACGAAAATACATAGATAAAATTTTTTTACAGAATAAACCGAGCGCTGTATGGTAACAGCTGAGTTGCGTGCACGCGCCTTCGAATTAAAGCGAAAGATTGCCAAAATGGCTAGGCTATTGCTAAAATTTCTAAATAATATTTTAACTTTTTTCATTTTTATGATGTAATTGCATTAATTAATACAGATGACGTAATTAAACTAATTACAAATTAGCCATATTGTTGATAATTTTTTCCTTACCTCAATAATGTCGATGCCATATATTAAAAGTAGCCTTATAGAACAATATTTATAAACAAATATAGAACTATATTATCACCCTCAAATTTGAGAAATAAACACTCATAACTTTTCCCTTTTCAAACTTCATTGCATGAAATCGATACCTTCAAATTCCTCGAATTGAGCTCTATCATTTAAGCTTAATTAAAATAAAAAAAGCTAATCATCCTTAAAATCCAATTTTTCGCCCTACATTTTTTTCATGGTATTTTACCTCACAACTGTTTTGATACAAATTTTTGTTGCATGGGATCAAAACTATGAAATTTCTCATGCCTTCTTCTATCATTGAAGCTAAGATAAATATATTTTGCTTTTAAAATAAAAAAGTTATTTAGATCTAAACTTGATCGGAAGCGTTACTTATTCTCCTATAACGTTGCTACAAATTTTGATGTAAACTTTTTCTACTGGACCAGATCTCAATTTTTTATGCCAAAATGTAGCTAGGGACCAGTCCTCTTCAAAAATGTTAACCGTTTTCAATTTGGTTAAGAACTGAATTAGTGACAAAGCTCTTAAAATGCTGCGTGTGAGTAAATTGCGGCCTTAAGAGTATTATTCAACCACTACCGTAGTTGAATGATATATATATATATATATATATATATATATATATATATATATATATATACATATATATATATACATATATATATATATATATATATATATATATATATATATATATATATATATATATATATATATATATATATATATATATATATATATATATATATATATGTAAGCGTGTTTATAGTGCATGGGCTAAAAGTTACATGGATAGCCTTTACATATTATACATAAATATATTCATATTATTCAATCATATATAATTGTAAATCAAAAAATATGTAATTTTTATATATTAGAGAATAACTAAGTAATTCTGTCAAAAACTCTTAAATATTTGTCAGTTGAATTTGCATTTATACAAGTTATATTTAAAAGAACTGAATTAACGACAAAGCTCTGAAGATGCTGCGTGTGAGTAAAATGTGGCCTTAAGAATATTATTCAACTACTACCGTAGTTAAATGATACACACACACACCCACACACACACACACACACACACACACACACACACACACACACACACACACACACACATATACGCGTAATATATATATACATACTTATATGCATGTATGCATGTGTATTTATAGTGCATGGGCTAAAAGTTACATAGATAGCCTTTACATATACATAAATATATTCATATTATTCAATCATATGTAATTGTAAATCTAAAAATATGTAATTTTTATATATTTGAGAATAACTAAACAATTCTGTCAAAAACTCTTAAATATTTGTCAGTTGAATTTGCATTTATACAAGTTATATTTATAAGAACTGAATTAGCGACAAAGCTCTGAAGATGCCGCGTGTGAATGTGCCCTTAAGAATATTATTCAACTACTACCGTAGTTGAATGATACCTTTCACAGTGCATAAAAATTAAGACTCCAACTACGATATAGACAGAAAGTAATGCTTTTTTGAGAGGAGGAGCAACTCAGTACTTGAGTGATATTTTATTTTATCGATCCTGGAAAGGTTGAAAGGCGATGTTAACCGAGGTGATCTTGAATTCAGAGCTTAAAGAACTGGAAAAAATACTACTAAGCGTTTTGTTTAACGAGCTAATGATTCCACTTAACTACACATCAAGATGTCGCAATTGTGGAAGGCAACCCATTTTTGGATAAAAGCATTCTGACCAGCGACCCATCATTCATCAGATCGATGCAAAACCAATACATTTTTACAAATACACTTTTACATTGAAAATGTGCAGTGAAACAGAATGTCGGTTCGTAGAGTTCACATATTTTCACTAAACTGGATATTAATGCATCTGGAAAATAATTCACGGGCAGCATGAATTATAAAGCCCCCCTCCCTCGAAATAGTCCACCTTGACAACAACGGAAGAAAAATGCTAAAAATGAATGACTACTATAGCGTACCTAGTGGCTAGCAAGGAGACAGTCCTCCCCAGGTGTCCCTATTATGGGAAAGGCACTTCTTGGTAGGGCTTGAGGCCCGGAGAGTGGGGGCAAACTGAAGGGTTGGTCCAAATGGCACACACTCTAGCTACGTCACTGAGACATTACTTTAATTATGTGTATTTTTTATAAAAGCTTACACTCATGAATGAAGCCAACCACTGAACGTCTTCATCATTTCTCGATCAGTTGAAAGAGTAGAGAAACCTCCTTTAAAGCAAACATTACTGTTTTAATAAAGACCGCTTTGAATAATGTGGATTATTCAGAAAAGAAAAGACTAGATGGCTACGGCTGGATCATCTTTGAAACAAGGCTGATATGGGGGTAACAACAACAAATGTTGATAAGTCATTCAGTCCTCTGAATCTGAATCATTGCGTACATAATTAAGCAGTTTTCTTTCTGACCGGTTCCTAAAATTCTAGTTTGTAATTACTGCCGCGTTGTTTGTTCCCAGGTGGAACAGATATATGATCAAAGATATTGAAACAATGGACATCCTGTTTTATTTTCGTGAATAGTGTAGCTAAGACTATATTAAGCAATGCGAGCTCTCTTTTAAGGCGGATGGTTGTGTTTTAAAAAAGATTTAGCTCCTATTTCAAGGCAGAGCAAGCACGTAGAGGTTTCCCTGTTGGCTTTGGTCATACAGTTGTTGTTTTCTTAGTCCCAATACAGCACTGATTGAGTCACAGATATGACTATCATGGCTTTTTTTGCATAAAAAGAACTACAATGCAAGTTTAGTTTCCTGTTTGTTCTTTTTAGAAACGAAGAACTGTAATTTCAGAGGGATATTTCGCTTGCATTTCTAGCACGTGGCATGACAATGTAGCAGCTCCGTCATTGGCTCCGATCCTACAGCTTTTCTTCAACAACGCTGCAACACAATAATTAGTAAAAACAGCCATGAACAGAAGATGTGAATTTATAGTAGAAACATCAGAATTGCGAACTTACAATATCGTTGTCTTTCTCAAGGGCATTGAAGACATTGAGGAGACATAAGATAAGAAAAGTACATTGTAATGCCAAAAACGTATGGCAGCCATTCTCCCAAGGATTTGTCAGTATCTGTTGTATTTGATAAAACAAAGTGACTTTTCTTCGAATTCTTTCTTTTATTTCCCACATCATTCTATATTATACGCACATAAGTATACACGAACGCTGATATATATAAATGCACAACATACATAAATGTACATATACAGAGATACATAATCACGCATACACTCACATACACACACATACGCATATATGTATATATATATATATGTATATGTATATGTGTATATATATATATATATATATATATATATATATATATATATATATATATATATATATATATATATATATACATATATATATATATACATATATATATATATATATATATATATATATATATATATATATATATATATATATATATATATATATATGTATATATATGTATATGCATATATACATATGTAATTATGCTTATGTATAAATGCGTTGTGTGTGTGTGTGTGTGTGTATGTTTGCTTGTGCGTGTGCGCACGCGCGTTATACTCAGAATAACTAATAGCAGAAGAATTTAAAATGGCGTTTTATTGATGTGAAATTTAGAAAGTAAAGAAACTAAGAACAGCGACAGCAAATAACAACAACTACAAACTAAAAACACTGATAATGATGAAATATTGGCAGGATGAAATAAGAGTAAAGTTTAAAAGGAAAAGAAAAGCCAACGACAGGTAAATGAAAAAGAAACAAAGAAACAGAAATATATATTAGTAAAAACTTATGTATATACATGCGAGTAGTATGTATGTATGTATGTATGTATGTATGTATGTATGTATGTATGTATCTATCTATCTATCTATCTATGTATCTATCTATCTCATAAACAAATAGTAACCTATATAGTATTTAGAAACAAAGCATAGAAACGAGAAAATGCAAATTGGACAAAAGAAAAACTATCTGGTGAAACATTTGAGAAATCTACAAATAAATAAATAATAAATAAATAGAAAGGAAAAGAAAAAAATAAAATGTTAGAATTTTTAACTGTGAAATAGAGAATAGAAGAAGAAGAAGAAGAAGAAGAAGAAGAAGAAGAAGAAGAAGAAGAAGAAGAAGAAGAAGAAGAAGAAGAAGAAGAAGAAGAAGAAGAAGAAGAAGGCGGAGGAGGAGGAGGAGGAGGAGGAGGAGGAGAAGAAGAGGTAGAAGAAGAAGAAGAAGAAGAAGAAGAAGAAGAAGAAGAAGAAGAAGAAGAAGAAGAGGAAGAAGAAGAAGAAGAAGAAGAAGAAGAAGAAGAAGAAGAAGAAAAAGAAGAAGAAGGAGGAGGAGGAGGAGGAGGAGGAGGAGAAGAAGATCCAAGCAAAACAAAGAAAGACCATTAGGTGTTGATTGAAGTAAAATAATGTATTTATGTCAGAAAGATTGGCGAGATTGTGGAGATAAACTAAACGAAGGTATAGAAGGGGTTGATTTATGTCTGTTTAGCTTTAAGGATATCGGTGCTAACACAATCAAACTGATATATTTGAGATATCTTGTCTATAGGCAATATACGTATATAGATTATACTCCCGACTTCACTTGTTAGAGGTTGTGAAGGGTCTAGTGTATATACATTACACACACACACACACACACACACACACACACACACATATATATTGGGTCATCCCATTAATAATACGGGTTTTCTTTTTCAAAATAAAGATAAACAAAGTTCTTTTTAATCTAAAATATACTCACCTTCATTTTCTACAATGCTCTTCCACCTATGTGGTAGACTTGCAAGGCCCCTCTTCCAAAATTCACTTGTCCCTGACGAAAGATACTCCTCTAATACAGTTTTGACCTCATCTACAGAATTCAAATTTTTTCCGTCCAAATGACTTAGAAAGACTGCGGAATAAATGATAATCAGACGGGGCAATGTTTCCCATTTAAACTGCTCCTGGCTTTGGAATGTCATCCTCGCTGTATGACCGAGCATTATCCCAATGGAAATACATCATTCGTCTTGAAACCAAAGTTGGTTGTCTTTCTTCTGGCGCTGACTTAAGCCGCTCAAGCTTCTTGCAGTAAATCTCATTTGTTACCGCTTGATTTGAGTTTCAAAATTCTAAGTGAACTAAACCTTTCATATCCTACCAAACGGATAACTATACCCTGCGTAAGTGAAAACTTTCTTTAGGCTGGGGTGCCAGTGTTTCTCCTTTTCTTACTCACTGTCTTCGGCGCTTGGAAGTCTTATAGAGAACCCATTTCTCGTCACCAGTCACTACTTGATCCAAAAAGGGTTAATTCGTGAGACGTGACAGCAAAGAAGAGCACGCATTCACTCACTACGCGGGATTAGACTCGGAAAGTTTGTGAGGAACCCATTGACCCAATTTGCTGACTTTTCCGATAGCATGCATGTGTCGATGAATGGTTGAATGACCAAATCCAAGCTTGTCTGCTAGTTCTTCAACAGTTACGATGAGATTTTGTTCCACCAGAGTTTGCAGGACGTCCTCATCGAGATCTACAGATCTTCTAAGACGAGATTCGTCTTCTAGGCTGTAGTTTCCGGCTCGGAATTTCTGGAACCACCGTTGACACTGGCTTGCGCCTATTGTCTGATCCCCATATACTGCATTAATATTCCTCGCACTTTCCGTTGCGTCGTTGCCTTTATTGAACTCATAAAGCAAAATATTCCGAATATGCTCCTTTGTCACTTCCATTATAGCTTTGAAAAAAATACCTGCTAAAATCGAACTGCACTCTTCGATGCTTGCGCTAAGAATAAGGTCAATGCAAAATTATTACCTGCTTTTATGGCAAGTTGATGCAGGTAGTTTATTCTGTCTCCTTCTGACTTTTAGTTCCTGCAATTAAAAAAACCGCATAATTCATGGGATGACCCAATATATATATATATATATATATATATATATATATATATATATATATATATATATATATATATATATATATATATATATATATATATATATATATATATATCTGTGTGTGTGGTGCATTTGTGCGGAGAGAGAGAGTGATGTGTAAATATGCGTGTGTGTGTGTATGTGTGTGTGTGTGTGTGTGTGTGAATGTATGTATATAAGATTATTTCCATTAAGATAGATACCATCCTCATCATCAAACTGCTACCATCGCCAGTATCACCACCAATACTACTACCTGCACCAACATCACCGACACGATCACTACAACTACCATCACCTCCACTACCACCATCACTACCACTACCACTACTACCACCACCACCATCGGCACCATCACCACCGCCGCCAGCAACACATTATCCTATCAGGTAATCAATCAACGATGGTGGAGTACAAAGAAGCAAAGTTTGAACATTTGTATTCTAATGAAACAATGATCATAACTGGAACATTAGGAAAAGTAGGAAGCAATGAGAATTCGATGATTAGGGGATCAATAGAACTATGCCAGACAAGTAGGCAACGAAATAAGTGAATTCTAGGACCATTTCATAGGGAAACGGAAAAGGTTTCACACAGAAGTGTAATGGTAGTGTTAACATGTTCCAGGCAAGTAAACAGAGAAGAAGGAAATATCCCTCGCGGAAGTAACATATTTATTATACACAGTCAGGTTAGAGCAGGAGGTAAGAATTATGTTAACATATTTATATATTGTATATTACAGTGGACTGGAATATAGTGGCAATGTTAACAATTTTATATGTGATATGTTACAGTAGAGCATGACTTAACTACATTAGTTTAACAATATTCTTTTCTACTCTAGACATTTCTGGAGAGGGGGCCAGTTGATTAGACCAGTACGTAACTGGTACTTAATTTATCGACACCGAAAGGCTGAAAGGCAAAGTCGACCTCGGTGGAATTTAAACTCAGAATGTAAAGACAGACGAAATACCGCTAAGCATTTCGCTCGGCGTACTAACGTTTCTCCCAGCTTGCCGCCTTAGATATTAGTTTAACAATATTGTTAACGTAATTGCACCAGCTGCAAGAGGAATCTATTGATGCCATATTGCCATATCTGTGCTGCTCTTGTTTAAGAGAACAATCTAGCGATGGCACAGCTCAATGCCAGGTTGCAGTCGCACTCACACATACACACACAACGCACACACACACACATGCATACACACATACATACATACATACATAATACATATATACATACATACATACATACATACATACATGCATGCATACATACAGTGGCACTTGTTGCTTCTGTCAGCCAGCACAGCTGTGCATTATGTAATAGAACGTGCAAACCTTTCGCCGGGCTCAGGAGTCATACAAAGGCCTCACATTGCATCAACATTGACTCATTTCAATGATTCTTTCTAGCAATGGCTTTGCTCGTATACGAGAAAGCAGCTAATATATATATGTGTGCGCGCGTGCGTGTGTGTGTATGGGTGTGTGGGTTTGTGTGTGGGTGTGAGTGTGTGTGTATATGCATATATATATATATATATATATATATATATATATATATGTGTGTGTGTGTGTGTGTGTGTGTGTGTGTGTGTGTGTGTGTGTGTGTGTGTGTGTGTGTGTGTGTGTGTGTGTGTGTGTGTGTGTGTGAGTGTGTGTGTGTATGTATGTATGTAAGTATGTATGTATATAAATGTATGTGTATTCTTTCGATATGTACAAATAACACGGAAAAAATAAGTAAATAGTTACCAGAGTCGCAAAAATTTACATAAGTACCAAGGATGTAACAGCCTACTTATAAAGGTAGAAATTCCAGGGTTAGTCTTCTTACATTTCATTTCCACTAAATATATCTATTTCCACGCCTTTAATCTTTATTCCTATTCACCTATCGCACTATATTTTTCCACTCTTAGTTTTCTGCTAATTTCTTTCTTGCTCTTCCTTCTATTTCTATAAATTGCCTTTGACGTTATATCTATTAATGGTTTAAAAAAAAAAAAAAAATTACCAGCATTCCCTTCATCATATATGCAGTAATCACGTTCGATTAAAATGTTTTATTGATGCGTTTTGTTTGTCTGTTTTCCCCTGATAAGGAGATTGCATTGTTTTACATCATTTTATTCCTTCTGCAATAATACCAATGTTTTCTTCGAAACATATGTCGGAAATATAAAGATTTGAATAACACCCGCGTTTAACTCCATTTATTTATTTATATATGTATGTATTATGTACATATATGTATGCATACAATATTATTTTATCTTGTGTGTGAGTTTGAGTGTGTGTGTGTGTGTGTGTGTGCGTGTGTGTGTGCGTGCGTGTGTGTGTGCGTAAGTATAAAATGTATATGGGGATAAGATTTTAGAATTTTTTAACCCTTTCTAATATGTTTCATCCATGAAAATGTCCACTAATCAAAGAATTCTTTCACCATCAGGTTTCATCATCAAATCGGAGCTTGTATGGTGCACAAAAACAAATGATTTTATGCTTTTCATGTACCCCAACAGGTTAACGGTTTCTACAGAACCCAACTTCTCGTGTGAAAGGAATCAAAGACATACCTAAATATACTTATAAAGACATACCTAAATATACTAAATCTCGCAGTTACATTTATGATATAACAAAACTACAGACTAAACATGAATGAATATAGAAAGTATATTTATTGCGGAATGCAAACCACGGTTCAACAAATTATATTAATATATCAAAAAGAAGCATTCGCGAATAACTATATGATTCTAAATAAGTATTATTAAAAATGAAATGTCTGAAATAATCATTCAAAATAATTTCTTTTGCCTTTGCCTAAATATACGTCGCCGTTATCAGTATTAAAAGAAAATGGATGTAATACAACTATACAAAAAATGATATATTTACAACTATAAATCAGACAGACGCTATTCAAAATTTTAAAACTCACGTGTCAAAATTATTTATCAATGGCTAATGTAAGGCGCCAAACTAAAAAGTTCTGTCTTTTTATATTTTCATGTTACTACATAAAGTGAGTTACCAGCAAAGCATCACTTTTGAAAATCATAAAATTTTGAAACCGTTGAAGTTAATGCAAATGCATCTTTTAAAAAGCTTCAAGTGTATTTTCAATATAATTTTGACATATATATATATATATATATATATATATATATATATATATATACATACACACACACATACACACACTAGAAATGCATCCCGGCGTTGCCCAGGTGTTATGACTTACAACCATATTATATTATTTGTTCCTTTCTTATGGGCAGAATCAGCATAGCTGATATATAGCGAACTGGATTACTGGCGTAATGGAAGTTATTGTTTGTTTAAAAATGAAGGCGACAGGGTACAATTTTCATGGGTTTGCATGAAAGTGCATTCTTTCTTAAGAATGATCACAAACTGTATTGCTTCATCGTATAAAACATTTTAGTTTTCCCTTGTCCCCACAGCAATTGTAACATTTTCACGAATTTTTTTTATCTATGTAGAAAAATACAGAGATTACGAATCTGGGAAACATATTCTTTTTTTAAAGTTTAATTTTCTTAAATACTCAATGCCTTTCCTCAACCTCACCCACCCATCACCTAACGGCTTTCAAAAAGCTAAAACACCCTATGTTTCCCTTTGGTTTGATGTTTCACGCATGCGTAGAATTGTACTGAAATAGCAGACGTAAAAGAATATTAGAGCACCACCAGACAACTCGACATACTAGAAACAACAGGTAAACGACATTACTTCTGAAGAAACTTTCCCGCATTCCAAAAAGCTAAAAGTGAAACATTAGGAGTTTGTAGCTTTTTGAAAGTGGTGAGGTGATGGGTGGATGTTTGGGAAGGAGATTTTAATGTTTCTTTGAGAAAAAAAGAAAGAACATTCTTAAAAAATCGAACGGTCTGGTATTTCACCGTGGATTTCCACGAAAACATTTTTAAAAAAGTGAAAAATGAAGAAATTGGGATGAGAAGGGAGAAAATTAAAGTATTCTGAACGAAGTTTTTTGGTCGAAATCCTAATCTCCTGTATTGAAAACATAGAAATCGGAAGAAGTTTAGGGAAAAAAATCAGGGCGCAAATGTCACCTTGGACATGCTAGAAACAGCAGGTAAAGGACAGGATTTTTGAGAGAACTTCCTTTTAAATTTATATCAAGGATCAGGTTTTTAAATACACTCATCACAAACACGAATTACAGAATAGAAAAAGGTAATTTCAATTGGATTTCAGCTGTAATTTTGTGCGTGCACATAGCAAGAAATAACATAATTCATACAGAAGTTTTACCTAGAGTGTGTGTGTATGTGTGTGTGTGTGTGCGTGCGTGCACACGCGCGTGTGTGTGTGCGTATGCGTGCATGAGTGTGTGTGTACCAAAGGAAATTATTTTATGGCATTCTTTTGTTTGAGACAAAAGTTGTCAACTCGATCACATGGTCGATCATATGGGATCATATGATTGTTGGTTCATTTCCGTAAATATTTTTTGTCTCTTTATGCTTTGAAGAGAGCAGAAATTGCAAGAGGGGAGAAAGTGAAAGATGTAGGTACGTGTATCTGAAATGGACGTGTGAGTGAGTGTGTGTGTGTGTGTGTGTGTGTGTGCGTGTATGTGTGTGTGTGTGTGTGTGTGTGTGTGTGTCTGTGTGTGTGTGTGTGTGGCATTACTATACATAAATGCCTCACGCTATGAGGGACTCTTAAAGTTAAAACTACCATAAAAAATACAGTATACCGAACGCGAGGGAAATGCAACTCTCGAAGCGAGCTCATTAAAAACAGATTCAACCGCAGATCATTTAAGGAGCTCGCTTCGAGAGTTGCATTTCCCTCGCGTTCGGTATACTGTATTTATTATGGCAGTTTTGACTTTAAGAGTCCATCATAGCGTGAGGCATTTATGTATAGTATTGCCTTTAATATAGATAAATAAATTCAAAGGGAATAGTTAAAAGTTTTCCCCTTATGAAGTTTTTCACGCTGACTACTTGATAAATTCTTATAAAGATTTTATCCTATTTTTAAATTTTAAATTTTATATATATATATGTATGTATGTATGTATGTATGTATGTAAGATCCAAGGATCGAAGTGTATGAAGAAGGTTAGCTTCAAATAAACCGCAGAAAATATTAAAAAAAAAACTTTTAGGAACAATAGTGGTTTATTGAGGCGAAAAGCTGTGGATTTTTTCCATATCGAAATATGGTAAGCTGAAAAAACGTTTTATATTTCAAGGTAGGCAGTCAGGGTTGCCAGGTATGCGAATGAATTACAAAAGTTAAGGAATGGAGTAGATATCGGGCTACATGTTTCTTAGTGAGCGGAACCTCGGAAGTGTTAAATATTCAAGCGAGGTGTATACTGCAGGCGAAGGGTATCTTGATTAAATGAAGTTTACATTGTCGTAAGGAGGTACATGTCAACACACGGACGATTCGATCAGAATATATATACATGCAATGTACACATACATACACACACACATGCTGCATAATCGTACCGAATCCCGTTCACAAGCAGAGGCTATTGAAGGAAACTTGCAGAAGTGACGCGTAGTACGATCGAAACCAGCCACAAATGGGTGTGAAGCGAGTTCTTTTTAGTCTCTGATGGATCTTAAAATATACGTACTTTGCTGAAACACTATGGCCATGTTGTAAAAATATGAATAAATCTAACTATTCAATACTCTGTTTTAAACACCGAGTTCTTTCTTACAATGAAGCATTTCCCCCATATTCTTCACATTTATTTTAATCGAACTAACTGTTTATGTTACATATGAAAACATTTGATGCTTTGGGCTTCTGCGATAATTAGTTGCTCTAGTTTTTCTGTTATTTCTGCTATATTTCATTGTTCTTATGTAACTCTTCCACCTTTTCATTTACGAATGTTGATCTTGGATTTCTGTTAATAGTATTACAGTTTTCCATACTGTCTGATTGTTTTTATTGCCCGTTCCTCCACCTTCTTGCTACCTATCAAATGTTTTCTTATATTGCCTGGAGTGTTTACACATATTAGTTGTTCTACATTGCAATTTTGCTTGCGTCTATTTTTCTTTCTGTGTGTGTGTGTGTGTGTGTGTGTGAATCCTGAAGATTTACTTGTGTTGCTTCGTTGGTTATTTTCATCATTTCTTTGTTCTCCATCGATGAGGTGCTATTTATGTTTAGGTCTTCTTCCATCAATACTCGTTCAGTTTTCCTTGTTTATCTTTTGCTTTATCATTTCTATTATATTTTCTAAATCATCTTTTGTTGTGGGGTTGTTATGACTTCCATTTAACTCGGTTTGCTTTTCATTTAGTCTAAGTGTGTTCTGGTGTGAGAGTATGTGTCTGTTTTATATATGTGTATATGTATGTCAGAATGCGTAAGAGTTATTGTGAATGCATATATATGTGTGCATGCGTATATGTGTGTATGTTTATTACTAATTCGCATTGTGTTAGTTGTATCTATAGAAACCATTTGGTTTCTGAATTCTGTTCATTGTTGCTTTGTAAACGTGTGTTTAATTGTTGAGTTCCTATGATTTCTTATAGTTTGTGTATTCTTTACGATTTAGAGAATTGTAGTTATCTCCTAATATTCTATCCTACTAGCTTGGAAACTGGATATAAAGCAATTTTAGAATTTCTATTCACGAGAATGTTTTTGTTTCTAAATACATATATTCCTTGGAATATTAGTTGAAGTATTATATCTCACCTTAATTCTAATAATCAGATTATTTTATCAACACATCCTCAAATTGATTTATTATCTTGAATAGTAACTGAACAGTATAAAAACCTAGTAGGAATCTTTGTCTGTTTACCTTTGAATAGATTAGGTTTCTCTGTATTGTAATTCAGGAATCGTATAAGTATCCAACATCGTATACGTCTCAAATTTTCTCAACAGAATATACATACATACATACATAATCTGCACGCATACATACATACATACATACATACAAAAATACTCTGTTGATGTTGAAATTCCAATGAAGGAGCTTTGGTTCAAGGTTAGAAACCCGACTCTTTCTCTATTGGTCAGAAATCTTGAAATAAAAATGAACAATGACATACATAGAGGTCTGATCAATAAATATCCGGACTGTTGCCATAGTAATGAAGCTACAGTACACAGAGTGAAGCCGTTTGGCACAGATTGAACTCTGCTGTGCATGCGCACAAAGCTTTGACGTTCTACCTCACTTCGCGCTGTTTACAGCAATGCTTGGAAGGAACGTGTGTAGCGTGTGATCGTCGAATTGACCATGTCAGAGAAAGTTGTCATGGCGATACCTGCTCAGAGGCCTGCGCAAAGTTGCAGAAAGGATATGGAGAAAAGTGTATGAGCCGCACACAAGTGTACTAGTGGCTCAGACGTTTCCAAGACGGCTGAAATAATGTCGATATTGACGCTATTTTATACTTGATATATAAAAAAAAGGGTAGGATAGTCTCTCTCTAGAAATATCTCCAGTCATGTTTTCTTGATCAATGCTGACCTTGGGATAAAGAATGACTTCAGTATATTATTCGTTATATAACATACGTGATGGGCTGAAAATTCCCTAGACTGACTTTGAAGGGGCGATGCTACAGATGTGAAGTCTTGCATGCATTAATTTCAAATCTTCTTATAAATAGTTGCATTGTTTCTTTCCAGGTAAATTGACATTTGACTGTTCCAAGAAGACTTCAAAAGTAACTAGTAGCGGCTTCTCTTGAAATGGGTAAAATTTGGTATCCTCGTGTTATCAAGTACCTGTAGAAAAAGGTTTTGGCGTCCCAGGACACTCATGTTGACAAAGTTACTACATTAGAAGGATACTCTCCAACTTTATCAACAGTGCAAAAGTGGGAAATTGAATTTTAGAGGGGAACGGAGAATCCTGAAGATGACTTAAGGTTTGGACATCCTGGCAACACTGCGGAACACATTGATTGTGTTCATCACATGGTGATGGATGACAGGCGATTGACTATAAATCAAATAGTCAACGCTATAGCATATCCTGTGAGGAGGATGAGAATATTCTGCACGATAAATTTGGCATAACGAAGGTTTCTGCTCGGTGGATAACACGGTGGGTACCACGCCTTCTGACACCTGATCAATAGCGCACCAGGCTGATTACATCACGGGAAAATCTGACAATGTTTCAAGCAGATCCTACTGGTTTCCTTGGACGTTTCCTAAGCCAGGATGATTGTTAGCTTCAATACTTCGAGCCAGAGAAAAAGTGACAATTTATGTTGCAAAGAAGGCCAAGGTCGTTTCATCTGCAGGATGCAAAAAGGCGTCGTGTTTATTGACTATCAATGTAAAGTGCTATTCTAACTTGCTGAGACAGCTACGAAAGTCTATAGAGAGCAAACGTCCAGGAAAACTGACGAAGGGGTTCTTGTTTCATCTTTAGACAATGCTCCAGTGTACAAATCCTAGGTTTCAATGGCTGCTGTGTGTGACTATGGCTTCGAACCGGCTGATCATCCTCCTTATGCTCCTTATTTAGCTGTATCTAACATGAAAAAGCACTTGGATGGGGATTAGTATCGCAGTGATGATGACGTCATATCTATTGTTGATGACTTTTATGATCAACAGGATAAAAGCTCCTTTACCAACGGGATAAACATTGCAACACCGATGGACCGCAGAGGGGATTATATTGAAAAATAAGCCTCATTTGGCCACATTCTATGAGAGTGTCTTGATCAGCCTATGAACTTTTCAGCCGGCACTCGTATATTCGGGACTCGGAAATAAATGCTACTTCTGATATTTCAGACAGCGCCCTACTGACACAGATGGTTAATGGTCTCCACAGATTCTAATTGTTCTCTTGATTTCAGTTTATATTCAGACTCTGTTAGAAACACTGCCTCTCAAAGTGCTGCAGCCAGCAGCTAATTCCGCGTGCAATACGTTGTACCATCTTAATAAGTGAAAGGAGTCGTTTAATAATGCAGTCATAGATTGACAGTGTCACTGTTGGTACGTTTTTAATTATGAGTCTGCTCGATTAGAGTTGTCCCGGTATAAACAACAATAACCTCAAAGAACGCCATTGCAACAAAAGTTATACCTTCAACACACCAATGACTGCGATATAGTTTTCATCTTTATGTGTTATCATTTAACTACAGTTTCGTTTCTTCAACCATTGCGAAATGTATTATCAATGTCAAATCATGTTAAAAATCTTCAACATTAAGACAAGTAATAACAAAGAAATATTTTTGTTTTTTGTTTTTTGTTTTTATTTTGTATTTGATCTTCGTTCAATTTTTTTGTGTTCGAAGTATTCAGTTGCTTTTGTTGTTTAACTTTGGGTTAATTGAAGACATCAGCGATAATTGAAGACGTCAGCGATAACCTTTATATTTTCTGTACGTCTAGGTCAGATTAACGATGCAGTTAACGAGCTAATGTTCCTTAAGTTGATAGACTAGATTATCCTATTTGTTTTCTTTCTGTTTTTTTTTTCTTTTTTCTTTGTAAGAAGGCATTCACATTTGGTTTGGTGACTGCTGTTTCTAGACAGTCGAGCGAATAATCGTTCCCCCGTCAGCTTGTCTTCAGACCATCCTATCTAATTAAAGAGGCACTGACCACATATTCAACTAATTATAATCCGAGAGTGATTACATGAAGTAACAGATTTTTATGGAAGTTCTATTTTGCTCAATTTTTTGTATTTTTCTATAAAGTTTGTCATGCTTAATACAAAAATCTCATAAGTTTTATTTTATACCAACAAAGATTTGCATAATAATCATTAGCACGCAATATTTATAGTACAGCTTATTGCAACTCAGCAACGCAAAATAACATATAAAAATCGTATTACATCGACTATGAATAATGCAACAAAATTATAAATAACTGTGGTGGTACAGCACATAGAAAATATAATACAATCAGAAATGAACATTTCACCGTCATTGTCTCTTGTGACCTCACCTATCTTTTGGAAGCAATTTCCAAAAATGTAATCACCTACCATCGTTTCATTCTACCTTCTCTTATGTCGCTCACTTCTCCAGCAACTGTGTAACCTGATGGAACCGTTCACTTTGCTCTTCTGACACAACACCGAGATTAAATATGAAAAATTCCAAAAGTTGAAATGTAAATAGTGCAGCTTAAGTGATATTTTGCATCTAACACTTCTATGAGAGCTTTGTAATTTTCAACTTTGTTATTGCCCAAAAGCCAATGGACAACGTTCTTGAATGCATTCCACGTTGTTTTCGCCACTACCGTTATTTATACATTCAAAGTTTTAGATGCAAGCATCTGATTCAAACGTGGTCCAACAATCACCGGCTGCTTATTCTGCATCTGAAAATTCCAGAAACATTGTTCATATATTGGCATAAGCTTCACCATACCTATCTGAGGCTGTGAAGAATTGGTTCATCAGACAAGCTTTAGGGAAAGCAGTCAGATAGATTTGTTTCAACCGATACAAGAGCACGCATTGTGCTTTACATTTTTGGGGCTCGATTGCATGGATGATCTTTTTTGCCATTCTCGTTTCACGTTTTCTCTATTTTTGTTAACCCCTGCAAAATAAAGCAAAGATGCTTAGTTTATCCCTCCACTGCAATCCGAGCAAGAATCCCTAATATTGAAATTACCACAATCATTCCACTTTAGTCGTCATATTTTACCTTTCCGAGCAAGACTATATATTTTGGACATATTCTTTCAATAACACAACGTGGCCGACAGAGATAGATGGAAACTGGTTGCACTTGTAAAGTGACACTTATTTAAGATTTATTGTCGAGGTATCAATAAAAAATCGTCATTGATCTGGCTGGTATCTAAAACTAATCGCTCCAAACAGACATCTTACATTCATACAGAAGTACAGCAATTCAAGCAATGAATACAAATATGCAATAGCTTTATGCCGTGTTTGGTACGTCGAAATTATCATCTTTGCATTCTTTAGGTCCCATGTTCTCAGTATGGACGTCAACAGTTCTACACCTGATTTGGTGACGTTCAAGTCTGCTAGGATTTCAAAAAATTCTGGTTTAGAAAGCGGGGTTCTTTACATAATCTTGCTGCTTCCACTTCTTTCCAGTAATCATCATGATCCGATGTTTTGATTTCAGCTTCATGTTTGGATTCAAAAGTTAGTCGAGTTTGAATAGTCGGTCTTTCGCTATATGTCACTTGAAGGCAAGATGCTTGGACAGATCGGTTTCTTTCTATCGCCAGAACCTTTATAACTAACAAAAATCACAGTCGTCAAGATCATCTATCACTTCTTGACAAATTCTTGGAATTGTAAATGGCATGCATTTCCTACGGCCATGCATCCATCCCTCCAGTACAGAAAATCAACAACCATAGATTACATGAGGAGTCCGTGGTTTGTCCTGGTCGCCAAAGAGTGTGTTGAAGCACTTTTCATGCGCTACATTATATTAAGTAAATAGCACATTAGACTGGTTTTGATTCAATGTGATGTCCACACATAACAAAGGGAGTCAGGGGACATATTTCAATGTTTAGAAGACATCATCATATCTATAACGATGAAACACTAACATTAATTACTCAAGGGAAGCACACGTGACATGAGCAGAATATTGAAAAACTGTGATTCTTATTTCTAATCTTGTACAACCATTACAGTTTTCAAAACACAACCTACTTGAATATTTGTAAAACACTGCTCTTATAATATTTGCAATATAATGTTTCAGAGCAATAAAAAATACATCATCATCAAATAGTAAATATATAAGTATATTGTCTTGTGCTTACTCGGACAGTCTATTAACAGTAGTTCTATTAATAGTATCTCATTGTTATATGGTTCATTGTGTGTATGAATATTTCAATGAATCAGCTTGAGTCAAGTCTATCATTCTTAATTCTGGAAAATTCTACATAGAAACAGAAGTCTAATACTAGTGTAACTGTGACACAATGTTATGCATGATAGAAAATAATTCTTGATATAACTAACAAAATATTGATGATGTTGTTAAAAGAATTTTACAATCGTGCTAAACATGTTGGAAACACGCAAGAAACAGAAAAATAATCAAGTGAAAGAATTTTCTGTTTAATCGAGTTATTTACAATGTTATACATTTAGAGATAATCCCTGAAAATCCCTGTGGTATGGAAAAATATTGCCTTTCATTGTTCTGAGATCGATAAATAAGCAACAATCGAGGACAGTCAATTGATGGAACTTTTATTGCTGTTTTTGTTCCAATTCTATAAGTTCTGAGTTAACTTGCTTAGGTAATAGTGCCAAATTACATAAACCTGCACAGACCTGCGTCCTAGAGAGGAATTTTCTGGTGTAAAAACAGCCACCTTCGAGTGATAGATGTCTTACATACATACATACACACGCACACACACACATACATTACAAACGTGCATAGTTTTCAAAGATGTCATTGAGCGATAGGTTATTCTTTATGAGATTAAAGAAAAAGAAAACTGCTATTCTGTTATAAGTCATTGCTGATGTTAATGAAGGGTATACAGAATCACGTGATGTTAATTACTGGATAATTAATACCTTCCTATACATATTCTTAATGAGCATCTAGATGAAACCTGTAGTAGACGAGTTAATGAAATTACTAAACAAAAACAACCAAGAAGGAAAACAAAACTTGAGGAAAAGAATGCTGTATCAACATCAGTCTTGAAACATACACAATCGACCACGAAACTTTCACCATAGTTGTAAGCAAACCACGTAATGGGAAAGTACCTGGAAGAGACATAATACTTGGATACGGGTATAAGCTACTGAACTTCTACAGAAAGCGATTAATATGTATATTCAAAAGAACCAGAATCATGGCCAGAATGACATACCAAATTAGCTTGTTATAGCACTAATGAATCTTGTAACCAAAAATGAAACCACCGAGTTGCAGAAAACTTGGCCCGTTGCTTGCCTAAACATTATGTGCCTCTGAGCAGGTATCGCCATGGCAACTTTCTCTGTCATGGTCAATGCGACGATCGCACGTTTTACACGTTCCTTCCAAGCACTGCTGTAAGCAGCGCGAAGTGAGCTGGAACGTTAAAATTTCCTGCGCATGTACAGCAGAGTTTACGGTCAATCTGTGCCAAGCGGCTTCACGCTTAGTGCTTTAGCGTCGTTACTATGGCAGCAATCTGGATACTTATTGATCAGACCTCGTGCATATGTACATTTAAGTATATTTGCGCATGGCTAGACATGCAAATATATACATGGAAATCCATTCATAAAATAAAGTGTACAAATTTGCATATGCACCGACTCCAAATACTGCACATATACACATATATGCAAAAATACCCTGTTGATATTGTTGAAATTCCAGTGAAGGAGCCTCGGATGTAGATTCGAAACCGATTCCTTTTCTATTGACAAGAAATCTTGAAATAAAACTGAATAATGACATACCTACATACATACATACATACATACATAGTTATCTATCTATCTAGCTAGTTAGTTAGTTAGTTAGTTAGTTAGTTAGATAGATAGATAGATAGATAGATAGATAGATAGATAGATAGATAGATAGATAGATAGATAGATATTTGAAGTTGATAAACATTATTCTTTGACCTAACAAATAAGGATGACAACTCAAAGATTATCATGCAAATGGCGTAACACAAACATATTTTCAGTAATTCGCGCACTCCCCACCAGTTTTCTGTTATTTAAGAATTTGATCGTTAATACGTCAGCAACATATGATGACTAGCAATATTAAGAACTGTCTCCCGTAACTATCGAGGAAAAAGAAAACATTTGTTATCAAATATTATTTTGTTTTACCACGGGTTTGATCTTATTTTCGGCTTTTAATGATAAAAAACATTAAATATGCTTTTAGCCCTTCATTGTTAATATGAAAGTAGCTGGTGACATTTGGTTTTTGTTCAGCTCAAATACACATTGTTTTTAACCTAAAGGGTTAGATTGCTAAAATGTCTCCTTTAATGCTATTTTTTATGGGAACATTATGATAGCTATCAGAACATTTTATATTTGCTCGCCCTACACCGTTCTTCTAGGTGATCAAATATATTTTTATATTGTTAAAAGCTCCATGGGTAGTGAATTAAAACCTGATACATCGATATTAAGAGATGTAGGAGAGAACGCTATATCACTTAAAACGAGGGAGGATAACTGAAACAAATCGATCTTATGTAATCACTTTTCGGAGAATGACATCTAAATATGAACTTGAAGAGTAGAAATTTGTTTTCTCCGTTGCTATACACTTCCACAAGAGTGAAGGTTGTTTTGATATTTTCAAACTAATGGTTGAAAATCTAGGTGTAATTTACGGATCTAACATTACCATGATTCTGTCTCAACTAGTAGCATATTGAACATATATAGGGCCATTGGTTTACAAATTGTTTTTGCAGCAGTAGTTTGTATAATAATAATAATAATAATAATAAAATTAGTTTAGGGAAATAACTCAAATAAATTAAAAAGCATGGATTGGTTTATCTCAATCGATACCACAGATATATTTGAGCTATTTCCCTTAGCTCAATTTTATTTTTCATGTTCTGTATGTTATATGACACACTGAACTCTTGAATTTTCTTGTGACATCAATGTTTTCTTGGAGAGATGATTTGAACTGCCGATATGTTTTAACCCTCACGCCTTCCTCACTCATTCCCTTTCCGGTAAAATATAGTTACCGTCTTATATAGTTATAAGGTCGGTTAATAATGAGAAATATGAAAGAATTGGACAAGAAATATTTTCTGTTAGAACTTTCGGCTTACCTCTTCATAACGTAGTTTGACATTGATATCTTAGAACTAGTAACTATACAGAGTATTTATTTCTTTAATTTATCAAGTTTTCTATTATATGTCACGTTCATGAAGTCAACTTTAGTTACTTACCTCTACATTAAATATGATAACATTAGGTTAAATTATTTTTCATGTAGTTCTTTTGCAGATGGTGCCATTGATATATTTATTCTGTAAAGAATTCTACACTTCACTGATGAAGTCAGAATAATATTGAAACATGTACGGAGTTATTTCTCGTACAACGGAAAAATTGGAAATATTACCAGTGACTAATACCGTTGTTTTACTTCCTTCCTACTAAGCTCCTTACATTAAATATGTTAACATTAAACTAACAATTCCTTTTTATGTAGACTGACTCTAAATTATTATTTTTTTTTTATTTACTTATGTGTCATCTTCTTACTTTCACATATAAAACAGCCAACACCGAAGAGCACTGAACTGAAGATATTGCACGTTCTAGAAGTCGGCTCAGTTGAAATTGACTTTTATTCTCCCAATGCCAGTAGAATAGGTAGAAAGGAGGATTAAATCCAGATAGAAAGGAGGATTAATTCAATTACAGCCCTCCTTTAAACTATATGGTTTTGCACTAACGTGAGAAATCATTATTACTTATGGGTTTAATACTGCAGCATGGCACTTGGGTGACTTTAGAGGAGACCAATCTATTCTAAATACACGAGCAAAGTCTCTGATCGGAGAGTACTTTATCATTTCCACTGGTCTTGGAAGGACTGATAAAAGTAATGAATAATGAGGTCCTTCTTCCTTTTGACTCAGTCAAATAATCAAACAAGATATATTGAGAGTTAACAAGATTTTAAGCGTATACGAAAGCATTTCAGCCATGACCATCTCGTCTTTTTATGAATTTTTATACTCTTATTTGTCATACTTTTATTTGTCCTTTCTTGATAAAGACTGGTGGGCTGTAATTTGGCTGCAATTTCTGGTAGATCGAGCAAGCCGATAGAACCTCCTTCGTTAACTTCTATGCTTGTACATATAAACAATATGTTAGTTATGTATCAATCCGCTGTTGATGCATTTATATATATTATTATGTATCACTCCTCACTGGATTGTACAATTGTTAGAGACCAGGAAAAAGTGTTTCTAGCTGGCGAGATGACATATGTGTTAGCACGTCGAAAAGAATGCTTAACGTCCTTTCTTCCGGATCATTACGTTCTGAGTTCAAATTTTGCCGCGATTAACGTTTTTCTTTTTTTTTTTTTTTTTTTTCTCTTTCAGTGAAGTACCAGTAAAGTACTGGAGTTGATATAATCAACTATCCTTCTCTGAAAATTACTAGATTTGTGCCAAGATTAGAAAGAATTATATATTGCTCTGCTTGTATATATTGTACTTGATAAGTTGAAAAACATTACATTTAGGCCATAATGTGTTCTAATTAATAGCCAAGTCAGAACAATCCCTTACATTTTCAATTGACTTCTATACTGTAATATAGCTATACCAATCATAAAAGCATTTTCGAGAATTTTGTCACGGAAGATGTCAGGTATGTTATGTCTGTTTTCTTTAAAATCCGATTGGATTTTGCATTTTATAAGACAGACGGACATTAATAAAGGTATAAAAGTACTGAAGAACTTGGAGTGTCTGTTGATGTTGTTATTCTTTCTTTCTGATTTTCTTTCATCTTTTCTTTTTTCTTTCTTTCATTCGTGACTGTGTTTTTTCTGGTGTTAATCCTCTCCTCGTTCTGTCTCTTCCTTTTCCTCCTCTACCTCCTCTTGTTTCTTCATACACCTACCCACTAATTCTTCTTCCTCTTCTTCTTCTTCTTCTTCTTCTTCTTCTTCTTCTTCTTCTTCTTCTTCTTCTTCTTCTTCTTCTTCTTCTTCTTCTTCTTCTTCTTCTTCTTCTTTTCTTCTTCTTCTTCTTCTTCTTCTTCTTCTTCTTCTTCTTCTTCTTCTTCTTCTTCTTCTTCCCTCTCCGTCTCTTCCTCATTCCCTCCTCTCACCGTCGCCATCACCGCCGCCGCCGCCGCCGCCGCCATCGCCGCCGCCGCCACCACCACCACCACCACCACCACCACCACCACCACCACCACCACCACCACCATACTGCTACTACTACTACTACTACTACTCATAGCTAACAAAACTATCATCATCGTCGTCGTCGTCGTAATCATCATCATCATCATCATCATCGTCATCGTCGGCGTCGTCGTCGTCGTCGTCGTCGTCGTCATCATCGTCCAGTCCGGCTGTCTTATCTCCTGCCTTATTACTCTGCTTCCTGTCAAGAGACTTAATGACAGAATAATAAAATCTCTGGTCATCACGTTAAAGCAGTGTCTCAACGGAACTTACATGACATTCTGAGAAACAACAACAACAACAACAGCAATAAAGACAACAATAACTACAACTTCAACAGGAACAGAAGCAATAACAAGGGTGACAATGAATTCATGGATAGGATGAAGAAAGAAGTGAAGACGAACAACAGCAACAACAACAACAACACCGCACCGATAATAGTAATACTCGTTTCAATTTTTGAAAAAAAAAAAGGCTAGCAATTTTAGTCGATTATATTGAGCCCAGTACTCGACTGGTACTTTATTTTATCGATCCCGAAGAGATGAAAGATAAAGTTGACTTTGTCAAGATTTGAATTCAGAGCGTAGAGCTCCAAGAAATACCGCTGAGCTTTTTGTCCCCGACGTTAACGGTTCTACCAGCTCACCACCCTAACAGCAACAATAGCAATAATGCTTCCTAACATGATGCAACGCTACAACTGTGGGTGTAGGAACAGTGGATCAGATAGAACTCATTCTTCCCTGAACCTCATTTTGATACCTTCAGACAAATGAAAACAAAATAGTGTTTTTGCTTTATTTTTTTATAAAATCTATTTTTCTTTTCAAGTTACCAACTTATCAAAACATAGCAACGAATATTTCCTGCAACACCAACAGAAAGGGTTCAGGAAACAGCATTTTAACAACATAACGAAAAGAGCCCTATGACATTTAGCTGTTCGAGTTACAGACGCTTCAGATTATGTTGCTTTACTGGGAATCCAAATGTAAAGCATATCTCTTTAAGAGTGGTGTAATTGAATTTTCGAAGAACTTGAAACGTATTTGAACGTCTCTCTTTATGATGATGTCGCAGAAAGAAGCATCATGCTGACTGGTGTGTAGAATATACTCTTTTGTAATAGCTCTGTCAAAACATGTTGTGCTGGCTTTCAACAGATACTTGCATACTTTGTTTCAATTGCTTGTTGTGTAGAAGGATGGGACCTGATGGCACAGTAATGTTTTGCAAAGTGATCTTACTGGCACTGTAGCAGTTTAAGTAAAGTAAACATATTTACAATTTTTCAACTGGACAACAAGTTGTCGAATACTGGTGGATCTTCATGAATATAAAAGGCGAAAATGCACCAGAATACCTCAGTGCTGCTGATATGTGACCTTTCTAAAATTTGTTTAAGTTCAATTTCGACCATTGTGTTGCATCAGAGCAAATATTGTAACGTTAGATCCTTTGATGGGTTATACTGAAAGTAATGTGAAGACGGGCATAGCATTTTCATTAACTGACATGTCATTCAACTTGCACATGCTGATAGAATAACTTTTTCTCTATAGCCACTCTTCTTCTTGTTCTTCTTCATTGCAAGCTCTTCTTCTTGTTCTTCTTCATTGCAAGCAAATAGTGGCTTCCAATTGGAAGCAACGTGGCGCCATTGAATTCTTGACGAAAGAGGCGTGTAAGCTATCCGACATCCATAAAAGATAATTTTTTTATTTATGGAGGCGACACCATAAAGCAATGTGCACAGATGGATGGAGATGTTCAAAGAAAGGGAAATCAGCATTGAAGACAAATAATGCAGTGATAGGTTACCAGCCAGTACCGCTTACATAAACTACCTGTGAATGGACCAGTTGGCTGACACAGACAAACGAGTCAAAACCCATGATATTGCTGCACAACTGGACTGTGATCACAGCGCATTACAGAAGACTGGAAAATTTTAGATATCGGAAAATGCATACAAAATGGTTGCCTCGGGTTGACACTCGATTTGAAAGAGGGAAGGCTGGAAGTTCGTTATGATTTACTGAAAATGTTTGAAGCTAACAAAGACATACTTTTTCAAATCTGATAGCTAAAGCTCTTCTTTATGTTTCAGAAAAGAAGGCTCAGTCTATGGAATTGTGGTATAACTCTTCTCCAAGACCGTAGAAGTTCAAGAGCCAGCGACCAGTACAAAAAGCCATAGTACCACTTTTGCGTTTTGTGTGGCGTTGGGATGACAAAAGCTTCATTCTCATACATTTTCTGGAACATGACTGTACTGTGAACTGTGAGCATTACATAGAGACAACCAAAACACTTAGAGAAGCAATTAGGGGAAGAGACCGAACTGAAACTGATCCATATTCACTGCGACAATGCGGTACTCTTCTACTCTAGAAGAGATAGCAATCTTCACCTATTTAGATATCCTAGACAAAGGGTCCTGGAAGCCAATTGTTGCATTTGCGTTTGCCATGAAAAGTACCTTCTTGTTCAGAGCACGGATCATGAGTCACCTAGATTTCAGCAATACAGAACAGTTGTTTCTCTCTGCATTGGTCTGAAAGTTCTGTAGGTATGATGGAATTCTTTTGGTTGAAATAGATCTCATTTGCAAACCAGATCAAAATATCAGCAAGCAGAACTTCACTCTTCTCGATGTACTAATTATAGTCAATAGTTAAACAAAATAACTTATATTTGACCGTGGCCGTAATTTGAATCCACATTCACAAAGTCTGTAATCCCACATAATCAACGGCAACTCAACATTAACCACTTCTTTTACAAAGTCTGTTTCTTTGCAACTGATTCTAAAGGTAGAAAAAAGAGAAAAGGAATCAGAGAAGTGAATGAGGTATAAATAATAAGAGAGTTGTAGATGGAATACCATGGATTATAATAACACCTTAAAATGAAGTTCTTACTTTTCCTTCCCATGTCTATTACGTTACATAATTTTTTTTATTTTTACCTATTTTACTCTATCTTACCTTTATTTATTATATTCTATCATTCTAACTGAATTTCCAACACGTTAGTTTCCTAACATTTGTACTTTCTGCAGAAATCTTGAGGCTCAACCATTATCCAATAATTTCCGTCCAATGTTTGTTCATCCCTGTATATGACTGACGTGGTGAGGATGACTTGGAAGATTCTGCGGCCTCATGGTAGAAACGGTACACTCATCTATTATTATTCATTCATCTCTCTCTCTCTATATATATATATCTGTTTACGTATTTATTGGCTGATCTCATTCGTTTACTTGTACCACTTAAACACATGTTTGTTATTTAACAAATAAATATAATGGAATGTTTAGTGGCTGATGTTTGTCGATTTTTACATCCTCTCCATTTTCTTATTTACCTTATATATATACATACATACATACATACATATATATGTATATGTATATATATATATATATATATATATATATATAATATATATATATATATATATATATATATATATATATATATATATAAATTAAATTAAAACATAGGGTAAAAATCAGATATTAATTAATATCGATTTATTACCAGGAAGCTAGCATATTGAAAGAATCCGAGAGATTCAGAAAAAAGATATTTTTTCTGAATCTCTCGGATTCTTTATATATATATATATATATATATATATATATATATATATATATATATATATATATATATATATATATATAACGACGAGGGTTCCAGTTTATCCGATCAAGGGAACAGCCTGCTCGTGAATTTAACGTGCAAGTAGCTGGAGCACTCCATAGACAGGCGTACTCATAACGTAGTTCTCAGTGGGATTCAGTGTGACAGAGAGTGTGACAAGGCTGCCCTTTTGAATTACAGGTACAGTTCATTTTTGCCAGCTGAGTGGACTGGAGCAACGTGAAATAAGTGTCTTGTTCAAAGATACACCACGTCACCGGGATCGAACTCACGACCTTACGATCGTGAGCCGATTAACCTAACCACTAAGCCACGCGCCTTCTCACACACACACACACACACACACACACACACGCACACGTATATATATGTTTGTATTTGAAAATGTATGTGTGCGTATATGTGTGTATGTGTATATGTATGCATGCGTATTCACACACACACACACACACACACACACACACACACTCACACATAGCTGTATTCTACACAATGTCCCATTGAATCTTCCTGAGGTGTATATTAAAGCTACAAGTATTCGTAGACTACCCAGCCACTTACACTATAATACAATGAACGTGTGATCGAACAACTGGGATCGCTTTTTCTTCGAAACCAGTACAAGATGCATTCAAGTGTAGCATAATCACTTATGCCTGTGGTGTGCGATTATAAATGCACTAAAATCTGATTGGATAAGACTTATTGCTATTATTCTTATTCATGTCTACATCTACTTCTTTTGTCTCCTGGCGAAAGAATTTTTCTCACGATGTAAGTTTTGTCGAGAATTACAATATTTTAAAGTATTTGTGCTGAGGGATAACAATGCATTTTCACCAATTTATCTCCTTGTTCCACTCTTCCTGTATTACCCGTAATACTTGTATTATAGTAAGGATGACTGATGTCTCTCATTGTTAGTCTTTATATTTTGAAAATTGTCGATTTCTACACTGCCTAAAACGTAGGTTGTCAGTTATCGTAATTTGTTTTAATTCATTGATAAAAAAAATGTTTTATACCATTGTTCCTATTTTCAATAAATGCAAAGGTATGTTCTACAGAATCATAAATCCTTCTTTTATTTAAAGATTTTTCTTGTGTTTGAACCGGGTTTTAGCATTTTAAACTGTTTCGAATATGGTTGTATATTCTTGGAATTAACCGCCTGCTATTATTAATACTTAGACATGAAAGCAACAGCCACATCTCCCTCAAATTGCATGCTATCTTAAATAAGGAAGAGTGCGTCAGATAAAGTAATATTAGTTGCACGACCTGAAAAAAAATGAAAAGCTAGATGGAATGATCACGACTGGACCGCTTTTTATCATATTTCTACTGGAACGATACTAACCTGGAGTTAAATAAATAAATACAACAACCATCTTAGTCAGAACGTAACAACTATTGAATATCTGTTCGAAATTTTTATGAAATAATCGAGGAAATCGATATTCTCAACGCAGTCCCTTTACAATATTTCTAGAGTAGTGACGACCGAAGAGACAATATTAGGTGTGTACTGCTTCACTAATTAGTTCTTTAGTTTCAATGTTTAAACGAAGATCGATTTATTTGCCAGTCAGGTTCAACTCTTAATGGCTACTTTCCATCAAAGATCTTATTTTATTATCCACTTTTTATTGTCCCCTGGGGTTTCCTCTTACTTTTATTTTTGTTATTATTATTTTTTTCACCTCTTAATTGGTGTAGAGTTGGTGATGGCCAAATTTCATGTAAGTGCCTCGAGTGAATTAGAGTATTTTGTTATATTATTGTTATTATTATTATTATTATTATTATTATTATTATTATTATTATTATTATTCAGTATCACTTAAATTTCTGCTTTTGTTGCACATTAATAGTTACAGTAAACAGTGTGGTATATAACAGCTGGTAGTATCAGACACCAACCAGTTGCTGTAAAAATCAAACGTCATTTTCTTCTTATTCTTCCTATGATTAATATGATGCTATGTACAGTTGTTTTTATTATATATATATATATATATATATATATATATATATATATATATATATATATGTATATATATATATACTTACGTATTTATTTATAATTTTTTTTTTTGTATTTTAGTTTTTAGTATTTCTAGCAAATCTACCCATCTACGATGGAGGCATAAAATGAGGAAGGGAAGTCATAACATCAGTATGCTTTGAGAAATGGGTAAATGGATTTAATAGATGTCTTAGAGAAATCACATTATTGCTGATGATACAACAATCTGTTGCAGTTATATGACATGTGTTTGCGACCAAGTGACACGTGATGACGATTCACTGCCGAACTGAAATAGGCTCCCAGCTTCTGTATCATGAATGTTTACGTGGACCACTCCTAACGAAAGCTAGAGCTTCCTTCGACTACTTCATAAAAAATATTCTTTTCTACTCTAGGCAAAAGATTCAAAAAACTTTTGAGGGTGGGGTGGGGGGTGCAGTCGATTAGATCGACCCCAGTACGCGAGTAGTACTTAATTTATCGACCCCGAAAGGATGAAAGGCAAAGTTTACCTCGGCGGAATTTGGACTCAGAACATAAAGATAGACGAAATACCGCTAAGCATTTCGCCCGGCGTGCTAACGTTTCTGTCAGCCCGCCGCCTTTACTACATAAAAAGTATGAAGAAAGCAATGTTATTTAGATATTCTTTTATTATAGTTGTTTACACAATTTTACACTTGTTTATACTCCTATACATTCAAAGTTCACAAATTTCCTTATTTAAATTATGAATCAAATTCCTTTCAATAATATCAATATGATTGCAAAACTTTTTTGTAGACATTTTCTGTTTGGTTGACACTAATTTTCAAATTACTGGAGTCCGTTGCTCTACTCATGATGATGTATAACTGGCTGCGTGTAAACATCGGAGTGGGTGAAAATACACCTACACGGTCTAAAGTTTGGCCCTGTGCCTTGTTTGCTGTGAATGTGCGACCGGAATGTTTAGGGCTGCAAAAAATATCAAACTAAGACTTACCTCTCACTGTTCTATGCGAATAAAGTTTGGATGTTCTGGTACCATGGGTTATTTTGATTGACAAAACTGAGACGTAAACAACAGCCACTTCAATTAGCTGTTTCGAATCCTGCTCGAGTCTGACGCACTTCAATACCCACTAAGTAATCTCACACACTATATACTGACAATTTCCATTTTATTTTGCTATTAACCGTCCTCGCAAACCCCCTTCGTATCTACGACGGGACTGCGAACTATACGATAAAAATCCAGAGTTACTCGTGGTTGGTGAATTTTTAATAAAACTGCGAAGGTGGTTTATCAATTCAAAAATCGATATCCACGAAATAATCATACTCTCTGATTTTTTAATGCTAAAAACCTTCCTGACGACCGTCTTTGTAATCCCGAAAAATATTGTAACCATTGGTCCAGTCGTCTGGCCGTGAAGAGGGAACAGACAAATAGACGGCTAGACGGCCAGACAGACGGAGATAACGCCAATTATAGTAAGACAGCAAATCTGCTCATTTACGATGGGATATAAAGGCAAATCTAAACCCTCTAAATTCACGAACTATGTGGGGTGGGGGAATCCAGAGTTAACCCTCGTCGCCGGAATTTTAGCAAAAAAGATCAAAGGTGACTTATTAATACAAAACTCAATATCCACTAAATAATCATACTTTTTCATATTCTTTTCACTAAAGACCTTCCTGATTGCCTCCTTTGTAATCCTGAAAAACTACGTGACCATTGGTCCAGCCGTTTGAAGAGGGAACAGACAGACAGACAGACGGACATAGCGACCATTATAATAAGATGTAGAGAGATATTATAGAACAACATCAGTGGGAAAAACTAAACTCATTTTTTTTTACACTCGATTACAATTAGATTAAAATACATTATAGCTTTTGTTCTGATATATATAGCCAATCGCAGAGGAAAGCGACTGATGATAATTATTGCAATGATTCGAAGTAGAGAACATTTATTTACATTAATAACATACTCGGTGTCCGACAGAATTTATCTAAAGAAATGATTTGGGGTCATAAAATTTTGCTGTAATTGCTACGTTTTGTCATAATGGTTTGCTTACTAAACAATAACTTACAATGTGAAGAAGCAATTTTAGTAGTTTTGAATTCATGAAAAATGTTGTGGAATACATCACAGCTATTCTAGACGTTGTATAGAGAAAATGATGTTACAAGTACAACGCTATCAAAATATGGGATGTAAGTGGTAGAATAAGTCAGCAGCTGTTTTCAATAACGAAGTTTTTCATGGTTAAAACAGAAAATGAAGGCTAAGGCAGTGCCCATTAGCCCCTTTTCAGGGCCTTTGAGATTAACTGGAAGTGAGGTAGTTCTCGGTCCAGCGATCTAGTTCGAATACATGAAACAAACTGAGCTCCGCTTGAGGTACCCAAGAACTAGATGGTGCTTTTTGTTTTAAATTCAACTGATTTAGAACAGTAATCATCCTTCTAGTAGGATTCTACACATTTGTGTACCCCAAATTTTACTCCGGGCTATAATAGAAGACAGTCACCCAGTGAAGCTGTGCAGGTGCAATTGAATCTGACACCGCATATTTGCAAAGCGACTGCATCTATTTCTCTTCCACTTCTTATACATTTAAGAAAGTCATAAGCTTTTCATTTGCTTTTCTTACGGAAATAAGAGTTCTTGACTTTACGTGAGAAATCAATAAAGGCGATAATAGAGAGGAAATGTTTAAGCTTCTCAATTCCAGCGAATCGAGTTAGTAATCCGGTCATGATTCTTGATCATAGCTTTTCTGGATTAGAAATAACTATAACGATAAACAAACTAAATGAAGAGTTGAGTCAAATAATCCCCAAGTGGTTAATTGTATATCGATATTGAAGATCACTAATTGTCTGCTTAAATATTCAGACCTTTTAATTACTGATTTTAATTCTTTTAATTACACAATATATGGAAGCGCGTGGCTCAGTGATTAGGTGTTGCACTCATGGTCATAATCTTGTTATTCCTTGATCGATGCATTGTGTTCTTGAGCAAAACACTTCATTTCACGCTGTTGCTGTCCACTCAGCTGGTGAAAATAAGTAACCCTACGATGGACTGATTTTCCGTTCGGGGATCAGAAATTTATACGTCATAAAATCCGGGAAACTGGTTTTATGAGCATCTGGCTCAGAAAAAACCTTTGATCATTCTGAATTACGCAATATACGAGCTAACTTACGAAAATTTATCTGGATGCTCGAACTCTTACCACTTTGAGGTTCTCTAGTTGGAAGTAACTACTCACTCAAATGGCATCCTACTATCTTGAATTAGGGAAGAGTAATTAGGCAACGTAATCCCTAATATGCAAAACGATAGGATGGTCGATAATAGAACGGTTTGCATAATAATGTTCAATCAAGTATGACCTGGAGCGAAGCAGCAATGTGTACTAATTAATATTATTTCACTGGTTGTTAGACAGCGAGCTGGCAGAATCGTTACCGCACCGGGCAAAACGTTTAGCGGCATTTCATCCGCCTTTACGTTCTGAGTTGAAATTCCTCCGAGATTGACTTTACCTTTCATCCTTTGGTGGTCGGAAAATAAGTACCAGTTGAGCACTGGGGTCGATTTAATCGACTTACACTTGCCCCCCCCCCCCAAGTTGATGACCTTGTGCCAAAATTTGAAACCAATATTAATCTACCGGTGTATATTTTATCGTACCAGAGGGATGGTGGATATGTGTAACTCATCGAGAGCGGAACAACAAATTGTAGGCATTTAAAATTATTCGGCATCACTTTACACTCTAGTCCAGAATCAAGGAGTAATTTCATTGAGGTAAAGTCGCAATATTTCAAGTAAAAGTGAAGGAGATGGAGAAAGAAAAATCAAATAACTGTTATCATTAAAAATATCATTAAATATTTTCCAGTGACCGATCACAAAGACAGATCAATCGATTAAACTTTAGGCTTTAGATCTCGAGACATCTCTTCAGCTGCTGAAACTTTACGGGCGCAAACTGTGGCAATGTGATTAGAAAGTTCGTTTCACAAACACATGGTTTCGGGTTCAATCCCACAATGCGACAATTTGCAACTTGAGCAAGTACTTTCAGCCATAACTTCGAGTTAACCAATACCTTGATGAAAATTGTGCGGAGGACCTACACACACATGTACACGCCCTCACGCACACACACACACACACACACACACACACACACACACACACACACACACGTCTGTGTGTGTGCATCAATGTTAAGGTTGTTGAAATATTATTTGTGTATTTCTGTTATATTATTCTATTCGTTTTATTCCTCTCCTAGATTATTTTGCTTCGTACCAAAATTTCTAATTTCAATCTTTTGCTAAGAACTTTACCAATTTCGTTTGTCAAAAAAGCCTAATGCGTTTCAAACGTTTCCTGGTATATACATACATACGTACATACATACATACATACATTCATAAATATATACATATATATACACGTGTATGTATGTATATATATATATGTGTGTGTGTGTGTGTGTGTATACATACATACATATATATGTATGTATACGTTATGTATATATATGTATATTCTTATATATACATATATATATATATATATATATATATATATATATATATATATATATATATCTATATATATGCGAGTAAAAATAAATACAAAAAAGGTGGGGGTTTTTGTATGATTGTGTATAGAGGAATATATTATTTTGTTTAAAAGAGTTCCAACACTGTCTGTTTTTTATGTTTTATTTATATTCCTGCAGAACTAATGTGGGGTATAGAATATGGAATATACAATATATAATATAATATACAATATACAATATAAAATAAAATAAAATAAAAATGGATGGCACCATGAAAGAAAGTATTGAATGTAGATGAAATATTGGGTGTTCAATATAAAGGATCAAATATATAAATATATAAATATAAATATATAAAGGCGACTCGAGTTTCAGGGCTATTTCCCTTCGTCATGGCCGGTATGACAGACTTTAACAGACTGTCTGTTAAAGTCTGTCATACCGGCCATGACGAAGGGAAATGGCCCTGAAACTCGAGTCGCCTTTATATATTTATATTTATATATTTATATATTTGATCCTTTATATTGAACACTCAATATTTCATCTACATTCAATACTTTCTTTCATGGTGCCATCCATTTTTATTTTATTTTATTTTATATTGTATATTCCATATTCTATACCCCACATTAGTTCTGCAGGAATATAAATAAAACATAAAAAACAGACAGTGTTGGAACTCTTTTAAACAAAATAATATATATATATATATATATATATATATATATATATATATATATATATATATATATATATATATATATATATATATTAAGGCAATCATTGGTTTCATGTTAAGTAAAGTAGGAAAATATTCTTGTGTCTTAACAATTTTTAAACTGATTACACGGACCAAGGTGTTTGCCTCCATTTTGGAAAACAAAGAAATTATATCCACCAACGCATTGTTGAACACTCATTTCCATCGTTCAACTTTTGCATGTGTGTGTGTATATATATATATATATATATATATATATATATATATATATATATCCGTAATGAACGACGCTTTTATTCACTTCTTGCGATACAAAATGATTGACGCTGACAAATTGCTCGGAATTCGTTGTAGTTCCTATCCAACAAGGAGTATGAAATGAAGCGCACTCAATCAGTGTGACCGGGATGCTGGTCAGAACTAACTAATCACTCCATATGCCCAGCTGCTAGGTCACTGACTTGACATGAATAATGCGATGAGCAGCCATTCCTTTGACGATCAAATGGGTGGCAATGTACATGGAATCGTTTCAGCTTCTGAAAACGGGACCAAAACTGTCTTCGTTTAGGACAGCCCATCGCTTACTTAAAACCTATATTCCAAACTATTCAAGACCGTCGATCCGCCCCTCGTACAAATGCTCGGTAGATTTTATATTTCAGTTGCTGTTATTCCGTAATTACTTTTCATTGCCCGCTGCCTCTCTTAGCGAGTGTCTTGGTAAGCCGTTCAAATACACTGTCTCCAATTTTTTTCGTCAGTCGAAATATAGCTAAAAAAACCAAACTTGGTGTTTACTTGAAATTGAATATAACGGCCTCAACTCATCATGGACTTTCGAAGACTGAACTGTAGCTTTGTTACTAAGTATTTGTCTCCGCTATCCGGTTCTATCGTACTGTTTTCCGCCCCTCGTTTCTAAGATCATGCATCTCAATTCAGACAATTCAATCTTTGTGTTTCACTTCGAAAAATGGGTGACACGTAGATTGCGGTGTCTTTCTTAATACATTTAGACCATTAATAAAATTCTCCTTCTATTCTATTGTTGTTTATAGCTACGTGATCATTTTTATTGGAATGAGTCTGGAGAAAGAAGGACATGAAGATTTGTAAGTAGATGGCTTCAAGAAGAACATGTACCACTGAAGGAATTCCGGAGCGCTGACCTTTTCGGTGAGGAAGACACGTATAGTGGCTAGTGCGAAACCTGAATAGTTTGCAAGACATGGATGAAGAAATGACGAGAGATAAGTCTGAAGTGATTTGGTAATGGCCGAGTTAGAAACTTGTGTAATGGCCGAGGTAAACATAAGCATTAATGTTGGGTTTTCAACCTTTTCAAAGTTCCAAAGATCTCAATCACTGAAAATGAAATGATCGAGGACGATGCTACAGTGTATATATACAGCATATAGGTCTACCGATTAAGATAAATATATTTCTAACATCTGCGGTACCATAAAACATCTTAAATTTATAGATAGTCGGCAAATCAAATTTCTCAGGGAGAAATCTCAACACGAAACTGCCACGTGCTCAGTGATAGATTTAAGTAAAAAAAAAAAAAAAGAACAAAAAAAAGTAACGATAATTGGAGACTGAAAAGGCAGCAATGTCCCGGATATTAATCTAGTGACTCCATCACATCTCTTGTCTTTTATCGTCTATAATTAAACCGCACCATATCATTTGATTGAAAAATATAAAACCAAAATAATAATGATTAATAATCAACAAATAAATATATTAAAAAAGAAACAAAGTTTCTACTGATTTTTTCCCATTCTTAGCAAATATTGAAATCTCATTGAATATTTTCTTGTAAAAGCGCGGCATTGGATGCACAAAATCAATGAAATAAAAACTCGATCGTCTTCCTTCAATTCAGTACAATATAGTGAATACAAAATGGACGCTCGGAAGCTATAGCGCCTTCTAATAGCGCCAGAGTGTTTGATGGTTCGCTTTAGATTGTTCAAAATTATCTAGAAAATCGTCTGTTTTTATAATCATATTTTCTAGCATAAATTACAATCTTAATTTGGATTGACTGTTCCAAAAATTGCTACAAGCTATAATTGTATTTTTATTTTGTTCTTATAATAAATTTGAAAATAAATTTCTGCAATTTTCTTTCTGATTCAATTAATGTCTGTTAAAGACGTATTAATGAGGATGGCATTCAAACGTGAGGTGAATTTCTGAAAATGATGTGTTCCACCTCTCTCTTTTCCTGCCACCTTCCGTTTCTCTCCCTCTCTTGTTCTTTCTGTATGTGTATATACATACATACATACATTCATACATACATACATACATACATATATACATATGTGTGTGTATGTGTGTGTGTGAGGTATGTAAAAGTCTCTTCATTTATCTGTTTACTACATTTGCACTTTCTTTTACCTTTATTTTCTATAAAATGATCTCTTCAGGTTTCTCTATTTTATGTGTTGCACGCGCACGCATGTGTGTGTCAGCGCGCGCGTGTTTATATACATATACATGTACATATGTATATATGTATATCTATCTATCTATCTATCTATACATTTATATTATATATGTATATAAAAATACATATTTATTAATATATGTATGTACATATGCATACATATATACATATATAAATATGATTATATGTATCAATTCATGTACATATATACATACGCATATACATATGTATATACATACACACATGTAGTTACATATATGTAGCTACATTACATAATTCATACAACCAAGCAAACACGCACTCACGAACATACATCTAACTATACATTTGCATACTAACGTTGAAATGAGTACGTGCCTACGTCTGTGTGTGTGTGTGTGTGTACGTGAGTGTGTGTGTGTGCGTACGTGCGTGTGTGTGTGCATGCATGTATTTGTGTGTGTGCGTGCTTCATGTTTTAATTGTCTGTGTTTTAAGCCTTCCATTTCGTGCGATCGTGTATGTTTACATACATACGTAAGTATATACATACATACATATATATATATATATATATATATATATATATATATATATATATATATATATATATATATTAATAAAATACAGGGTAGCAAAGAAAATTTTAGAAATTTTATTTTACCACCAGTGGTCTAGCGAGGGTAAAAAAAACAGTCAATAGACTATGTATTATTCATTTAAAATACAGAGATGCCTGTAATAGGACATCTAGCCCGCTAGAAATAGCAGCAAGACTACATACCACAAAAAGTAGGGATAATTTCGAAAGGGAATGAAAAATAAAAACATTTACCGATCTATATTGACTTGAAACCATGGTACAGAATATAGATCGGTAAATGTCTTTATTTTTCATTCCCTTTCGAAATTATCCCTACTTTTTGTGGTATGTAGTCTTGCTGCTATTTCTAGCGGGTTAGATGTCCTATTACAGGCATCTCTGTATTTTAAATGAATATATAAATATATATATATATATATATATATATATATATATATATATATATATATATATATATATATATATATATATATACACACACACACATATTGGATCATCCCATAGATAATGCGTTTTCTTTTAATTGAATGAACTAAATGTCGGAGGGGGACGGTATAAACTATATACATCAACTTACTATAGAAGCAGTTAGTAGTTTACTTATTGTACTTATTCTTAGTGCAAGTACTGAACAGTTCAGTTCGATTTTAACAGTTATTTTTTCAAAGCTATAATAGAAGTGACAAAGGAGCATAATCGACATATTTTGCTTTATGAGTTCAATAAAAACAACAACGCAATGGAAAGCGCAGAGCATTTTAATGCAGTATATGGGGATCGGACAATAAGCGCAAGCCAGTGTCAACGGTGGTTCCAGAAATTCTGGGCCGGAAACTACAGCCTAGAAGACGAACCTCATCCTGGAAGATCTGTAGAGCTCGACGGGGACGTCCTGCAAACCCTGGTGGAACAAAATCCCATTGTAACTGATGAGGAACTAGCAGAGAAGCTTGGATTTGGTTATTCAACCATTCATCGACACTTGCGTGCCATCGGAAAAGTCAGCAAATTGGGTCAATGGGTTCCTCACAAACTTTCCGACTCTAATCACATGCAGGGAGTGAATGTGTGCTCTTCTTTGCTGTCACGTCTCACGAATGAACCTTTTTTGGACCGAATAGTGACTGATGACAAGAAATGGGTTCCCATAAAAATGTCAAGCGCCGAAGACAGTGGGTAGGGAAAGGGGAAACACTGGCACCCCAGGCTAAAGAAGATCTTCACTCACGTAAAGTGTTGTTATCTGTTTGGTGCGATATGAACGGTTTAGTTCACTTTGAACTTTTAAACCTAAACCAAACGATAACAAAGGAGATCAACTGCAAGAAGCTTGAGCGGCTTAAGTCAGCGCCAGAAGAAAAACGACTATCTTTGGTTTCAAGACGAAAGGTGTTCTTCCATCAGGATAATGCTCGGCCACATACAGCACTTCGACCCTTGGACATCGAACTCAAGACATGAAAATTCTACACTGTACTCATACACTCACTTATTCTTACACATACACACATTCCGTTGTGTTGACTTACAACATACATAGCAACAGATATGCAATTATTGTCGTTACTAGTTGGTTACTCAGAAGTTGGTGGGGTGGTAATGATAATTGTGTTATTTATATTGGCTTTAATATTGGTTATAGTGGTGTTGGTGGGATGTATCATTGGTGATGGGCATATTATAATTGTCAATTGTATTGCTGATGCTGTTTAATCCCAAGTCAATCCTCAATGGTCAAAGACGTTTCATTCAACTTATAAAATACACAAAGGTACATCATTATCTCGTAATTGCCTTATATTTTAGATTGAGATGCTTATCTTGTTCATACTATTTTTACTGCTGTTAGTCTTTGAGGGATTGGTGAATTGTTAATGACGGTGGTTGTTTTGGTTTTCGTGTTGATGGTAATTGTGCAATTGTTTATGACAGATATTGGGGGTGGGGTTGAAGGTTGATTTATATAAATGCATACCTATCAATCTGTCTGCTTATTTATGTCTGCCTGTCCGTCTATCTGTCTGTCTGTCTATCTATCTATCTATCTATCTATCTATCTATCTATCTATCTACCTATCTATCTATCTATCTATCTATCTATCTATCTATCTATCTATCTATCTATCTATCTATCTAAGAGGTACATAGAAATGGCATCGCGTCCAACGTGCTGGCGGCGAGGTTGGCCCTCGACCAACACTTCAACGCCAAACACGAAGGATGTGTTTCCAGAGCTAGAATGCGTGCTCTGATAAACGAAGGAATTGGAGTCACCCGTAGGCCCGAGTGGCGGAGGCGCAACGAGGCAACAAAGCCACGATTATGTCTCTGACAGATGAACAAGGGCTCGAATTACTCGAACCCGAAATGATATGTAAGGCCTTTCAACAGCACTTTACCCAACTATTCGGGACAACTGGTGGGTCAGGACGTAGGGTGAACTTTAGCGCCTACTTGCAGAGTAGAGGCAGAGTGTTATGAAAGACCATCACAGCCGCGGACGTACGGGATGCGATAGCAGGCTGCGCAGGAGACAAGTCACCAGGCTTGGACAGTATGCCCTACGAGATTTATTGTCATGTGTCAGGCTTCTTTGGAAGCGTTTTGGCAGCAATCTACTGCAACTGGCAGCAAAACGGGAGTATCCCCAGCGGTAGTACTGCTAAAGAAAGATCCAAGAAAGGGGAACGTCATAGATAACTTCAGGCTCAATGCAGATTTGAAGAGTTTTGACCAAGGTGCTGGCCGAGAGTTTGGCGCTTGTCATCGAGAAACTGGTCAACAAGGCGCAAACATGCGCCGTGCCGGGCAGAAGTATCTATTACAACCTCCATCTGATGTGCTACATCATAGAAGGGTAGTTAAGGGATCTGGCATGGGTGGAGCGCTGATCAATTTGGATCAATCGAAAGCTTTCGATAGGGTCGACCAACGTTACTTGGAGGCTGTCTTTAGAGTGGCTGGTTTCAGTCCCGTCTTCCGCGGTTGGATCGCTGCCTTATGCAGCAGCATCTGCTCGGTAGTTCGCGTAAATGGTCACCTATCCAGACCATTTAACATCACACGTTCTGTTCTTCGAGGACGCCTCCTCTTGTCGCTTCTGTATGTATTGACTCTAGAACCACTACGGGGGAACCCATACTACTCATCTTTATGCCCAGATTCCAAAATCCAAGTCTTATAAATCAATTCAAAGGTTTTTGCTCCTGGAAAATGGAGCACATGGAGAACATGGAGCTCTAAAATGTGGGAGCTAAGGCATCTATTAGGGGATCTTAAAGGCAACCAGAGAAGTTGAATTGTTGGGAATCTTTTTTAACTTGTGTCTTATATCTATTGTTCAAATTTCTTTGAAATCGGAAATCTATGAATGTTCACTGGGTTTGTAAAAGAGAGCAAAGCCAGAGGAAACCAAAAGATGAATGATCACAATAAGCAGTCAGCTACCCTACCCTAGTTGTTACCACTCCCCAATGTAGGATTCCTTACCATACAGGTAGGTGATCGGCACAGTTGTAAGATGCATTACGGGTCTATAGCAATTGGAAGGGCGTGACCCAACTCAAATAAACACTAACAACTGTGTGACGTGAAGGCTAAGTAGAAATGAAAGTGTCACATCTGGAGTTTGCCAATGATCACTATGCCGATACAGAATAAATTTTCAGTCTATGATGCTCTTCGAATGACCTATCACTTATCTGGAAAGGCCTTGAAATCAATATTACCATCTGGGGACTATTTCTGACCCAGTGATAATAAAAATACTCAAAGAAGGTCTGAAACCAAATAACTTCACTCAAAATAACACTTTGCAACTGAATCAGTGGAGGCAAAGATGCCACTCCTTTACTTGACAGTTAAGCAACACTTTGCAGAAATCACAGTCTAAGTATATCTCAAAGCAAACTCTTGCACTGTTGTACCATTGAATTACAAATAACGCCCATCTTGTATCCTCGGATGACTCTACAGCTTCCAATTGTATTCGTCTTGGCTTAGGAGAAATGACTAAATTGTGGGGTTAGGGTTAGGGTGAGCCCTCATTAAGTGGTCTTACTAACCTCCTAAGAAGTTGGAATTTTAGGAATATTACTTCATTTGTGTCTAATATCTATGGTTAAAATTTCATAAACAGCAAAAATACATGAATTTTCAGGGGTTTGTGGCCTCATTTATGCTCCCTCAAACATATACTGCATTACATCCGCCCCTATGCATAGAATATAATTCCCAAATTTCATAAAGATCCATTCAGTACATTTGACCTTCATTTGGATCATATAAAAATGACTATAATTTGGGAGTTAAAGCCCCATTAGGGGGTCTTAGAATCCTCATGAGAAGCGGAAACTTTGGGAATACTTCTTGATTTGTGTCAAATGCCTATGGTTGAAATTTCATCAACATAGGAAATTTACGTATTTTCATGGGGGGGGGGGGTTTCTTCCCCCTTAAATTCAAACCAAAAATACTGCTTTATACCCGTCCTCGTGCATTGAATCTAAGTTCCAAATATCATAAGGATCAATTTAGTAGTTTTGGTCCATGAAAAATGACAAAACTTTGGGGGGGGGGGGGGTAAGTCCCTATTAGTGGGGGGGGGGGGGGGTCTTAGAATCATCCAAAAAATGGAAATTTTGGATATATTTTAAAATTTATTTCTAATACCTATGGTTCAAATTTCCTCAAAATCCGAAGCACATGAATTTCCACGAGGGGTTCTGCCCCCTTTAACTCCCTCAAAATCATATGAAACATATGGCATTACCCTTCTCCCTGGCCTTGAATTTTGTGTTCCAAATTTCATTAGGATCGGCCCAGTAGTTTTCGAGTCTATGAGTAACACACGAACACACGAACACACAGACATTGACTTTTATGTAATAGATAAAAATATATAAATATATGAATATATAAATACGTAAATGTACTTGCGGGGTTGTATGTCCGTATTAAAATCAATGAGGATATTAAAATATGCACATGGTGAATGTATAGCGGTAATCCAAATAGATGAGAATGTTGGTATAAAATGATTTTAAGAAGAATCTTCAGCAGGTGCAAAGTCTGACGGCCGTATCGAGAAAATATAGGCTGGAATGGGTGAGTTAATTTCAATCATCTACATTTCTCTCATCGGAGTTAATCTAAAAGGATTTATAAAAGAGTTATTTAAATCTTGAAGTTTTAAGCAACGTGAGAAATTTAAGAATGTTATGTATATGTATATATATGTGTGTGTGTGTGTGTGTGTGTGTGTGTGTGTGTGTAGATACGTATGTATACGCACACAAACATATACGAACAAGCATATGCACGCGCGCGCACACACACACAATCATATACAAAGAGAGAAAGACAGAGAGAGAGAGAGAGAGAGAAAGACAGAGAGAGAGAGAGAGAAAGACAGAGAGAGAGAGAGAGAGAGAGAGAAAGACAGAGAGAGAGAGAGAGAGAGAGACACAGAGAGAGAGATATAGAGAGAAAGACAGAGAGAGAGAGAGAGAGAGACAGAGACAGAGAGAGAGAGAGAGAGAGAGACAGAGAGAGAGAGAAATACATAAATACATACATATTCATTGTGACTCAAGAAAAGGAAAACACTCTAACACACATGGATGTGTGTAAATGTGTGTACACATATATGTATATATGTGTATGTGTGTGCGAATGCTTGTGTGTGTGTGTGTGTGTGTGTGTGTGTGTATGTGTGTATCTGTATGTGTATCAGTGTGTGTGTGTCTGTGTGTGTGTGCACACATAAGGCGGCCCAGGGCAGAGGAAGTGTATTTTTCACCAGGGGATTCTAACGACACACTCTTCACGTGCCTAGCGGATTGCGTTACGATTAAATATAGTTTGTATATATATGTACGGATATATGTATGTCTGTATGAATATATGCATGCATGTATGTATGTATGTGTATGCATGTATGTATGTATGTATGTATGTATGTATGTATAAATGTATGTCTGTGCATGTATGCATGTATATATATATATATATATATATATATATATATATATATATATATATATATATATATATATATATGTCCCACTTTGCGTTACTTTATATATATGTACTACGTTGCGTTACTTTATATATATATATATATATATATATGGTACAACATATATATATTCAAAATACATTTAGAAAACATAAGTACACTTAAACAAATTAGTATATATATATATACTGGCTTCTATATGTATATGCAGATGTATATACGCACGCAAGCACAGACACACACATATATATGTGTGCGTGTCTCTGTATGTGTGGCTATCTGTGTCTATGCTTGTGTAAGTCGTATATTTGTGATTGCGACATAGAGTTTAAGATGTATTTACAAGTTTGGTAAATATTGACACGACTGAATGGAATGGAAGAAACAAACCCAGTCTTCGGGGAGAAATGTGTATTTTCATGATGTAGGTGTCACCTGACTTAATGAAATTTTAACATGTTCTTGTTTTCTTCTTCTTCTTCTTCTTCTTCTTCTTCTTCTTCTTCTTCTTCTTCTTCTTCTTCTTCTTCTTCTTCTTCTTCTTTGTTTTCCTAAAGTAGTGCCTCCCCTCCATCACTCTCACTGCTTCATCATCATCATCATCATCATCATCATCATCATTTCTATCTGAACTCATTTCTTCCACATTTCCATTGTTTATTTATTAGATTTTATTTCATTCTCCATTTTATCTATCTATCTTTTCAATTCTTTCTCTCTGCTCTCTCTCTCTCTCTCTCTCTCTCTCTCTCTCTCTCTCTCTCTCTCTCTCTCTCTCGCCACATATATATATATGACAGAGAAACCTAGAAAAAAGTTACCTAATTCAAACGGTTCGGCTTCCAATTTACATTTACAATAAACATGAATCTAAAAATAGTGAACTATGTAGTTATAACAGTGAATCAACATTCTGGCAGACATTATCCATATCATTGGTCGAACCAGGAAGTAACTTGCAGGAATAAAGTTTCCAGTCACTTACCCACTCACCTGCAGTATTTATGCACATCGTCGATTATATCAGTAAGTGCATTCCCATTCTATCTCCAGAAAAGAATATCTTCAACAACACTGACCTGTTCTACAACAATGTATCGAGGTAATGTGACGTCCATGAGAAAAATATTGTAGATACACGACCTATCAGATTCAGGAGATATTTTAACAGGAAAATGATAAAGCTTCATAAAACATTTTGTTTGAACCTCATGAAAATCCATGCTTTTTGGTCTTGTTAAGTAACCACTTGCGACAACTCAAAGATATTATAGCATTTTCAAAAAGAGCTCTGTTAAAGTAAGCTATACTTATTTTAGATAACAAAGAGTCCCAAATATTCATCTAGAACAAACTAGCTAGAAACCTTACACAATCATACGAGCTCGGACGCACTTCTAGAAATAATGTCCAATCACCTCAGACCGGATGCAGTTACGGAAATATCCTTTGAATGATAGAAGCCCCGAGAAAGAGCTGGTTTATAGAACAGATGTTTTAGACGATGATGGAATGGAAAATATACATATTGGCCTTACCGAAAGACCCCACTACGTTGTCAAGGTGGTCTCAGAAGGATCGAGTTCTAAAAAAATATACTATCAAGTGGAGTATAGCTGTAAAAGTAAAGAAATACAAAGTTCATCTGACATTTGAAAGATTAAATGATAGAAAAACGTACAATCAAGTAGAACATTCTATATAGTAAAGGTAAGGAAATACAGCGGGTGGGTCATTAAGTGCAGTCGATGTGCAATTGAAAAAGCTGAGCATTCTGCCGGCTGCATCCTAAACTGAAGAGACCTCTTCTAGTCAGTGTACAGGAAAATTTAAGCTACATGCCTTTAAGCATGTTTCTGAGTCGGATATATTTCAACTGTAAACAGTTTAGTTATCTTCATATTCAATCTCCCAACCCAGTTCAATAGCCAGGAATCTCGTCATTCATTCAAGCGCTCGCAGCATATCCTCTTCGTTTCTCACTTCCTCCTACTCTTTCCAGACTGCTGCAAACTTCTGATGATACAGACATAAAGTAAAAATGTGTATGACGGCTTATGTATGTCTTGTGAGTGTGTGTGCTTTATGAATGAAGACGTGAATGTGTACGACTGTGAGAAAGCACGAATGGATGAAGGCATCTGTGTGAGAGATGATGAATTTCAGAGTATGCATGTTAGATGCAGAAGTATGCATGTTAGATGCAGAAGTATGCATACACACACATATTCGGTGGAGATTGCACGTTTTATTTATCTATCCTTTTCATAACAGTTTCATTTATCTTTTAATTTCATTCATTATGCACCACATCTATATATTATTACTCTAGCCCACATCTGTATAACATCACACATGCTTCATTTTTATAACCATCTTTCCAAAAGATGATGTCTGCATTTATGTACATTCCATTGCCCTTTTTCTCTCTCCTTATATTAGCAACTAACACTTCCATACTTTCTTTTGTTCACAACCCTTGACTACACTACAACACTCGCTAAACATACTACAATTACACATACTGTCATGTATTTATATACATTAACACACACACACACACACACATACACACACACACACACACACGTGCACGCTTGCCCACACCATCCCTCACATTAAGTTCACAGTCCAACAACAATCAATAGATTTGCTTAATTATTTCAGTTAATGATTTCTTCCTCTCTCTCAGGAGATATGTAAATAAATTCAAACTCATTTTCACTCCTTTTGTTGTTGTTGTTGCTGTTGTCTCCTCACTCATAACGCTTGTGGCAAATACAGAAGTGATTGAAGTGATTATTCATTAGTGTTGTTACTGTTGTTGTTTTGGCTATCGTTGTTCATTGTGAAAGCAGCGATGGTAGTGGTGGTGGCGATAACGCTACTGTACAAGTATTTTGACTAGTGTTGTAACTAATGTTCTTGCTTCTTTTGTTGTAGCTACTGTTGTTTTTGTTGTTGCTGCAGTTTCTTTAGATTGAGGCTTTCGTTGTTGTTTTAGTCGTCGATACTGTTATTCTTGATGATGTTGTTGTTGGCATTCTCCTGCACAAATCCTCTAAATTTATTTGATGCATCTATTGTTACTTTAAAAACTCTCCCAATCACCATCAGCTGTTTGACCTATCTCATCTGACCTTTTCAGTAACTATTCTTAGTGACTTCAATGAACAAAACTTTTCTTTCGCTAATACTGTTGATTCAGAGGTGAATTCCATAACTGCTCTGAACCGTCTTCAATAGTTACTATGCTCGCCTACCACTGAGCCCGTTGGCTGCATTTATACTAAAAACATTCTTGAAACCTTTATCACATCTAAACTGATATTTTCATCAGCTAACGCCGTATAGGCTCTCTAATTATTGACTAAACAAGGAAACTTAATGTATCTTCTAATCCTTCAACATCCTTTGCTATCGAAACCCTTTGGTACTTCAAGTCTGTTGATATGTTGGGGTTTTTTTTTTCCAGTTTTATGCTGAATGCATCTGGTTGTAAATATGGTTAACTCTGGCGAATCCGATAAACCAGTAACAGAAACCATTTTCCTCGGTAAGGCTCGTCCAAATCCCTCACACACTGAAGGTTCACAGTATCAAAAAACATCCAAGGTATCTGTTCCCACTTGTATTACAGCATTAAAAAGAAGTACAGATTACAACATTGGGAAGAAGTAATCCACTATCGCTAACACAACGCTTACAAATCGACCATCAGAAAAGCAAAGCATGCCTTCGTGCATCGTATGTCTAGTGCTCTCTCTCTCTCTCTCTCTCTCTCTCTCTCTCTCTCTCTCTCTCTCTCTCTCTCTCTCTCTCTCTCTCTCTCTCTCTCTCTCTCTCTCTCTCTCTCTCTCTTTCCCTCCCTCCCTCCCTCCCACTCTCTCTCTCTCTCTCTCTCTCTCTCTCTCTTTCTCTCTGTCCACATTTGAGATGGATTTTCTGTCTACTAAATCTACACACTACTCTTACCTGATAATGTTCAATCAAGATGGCTCTGAATGCACGTCTCATACAAATATGTCCACCTAATTTGCTAGCTGTTGCCAATATTTGCTAATTGAGGTCGACTTTGTCTTTCATCCATTTGAGGTCGGGAGAATAAGTACCAGTTGTGCACTGGAGTCGATGTAATCGATTTTCCCCTCCCCTGAAACTGTATGTGCATGCGAAAATATCTTACATGTAATGATCTGTTTTATTGCTGGAGGATAGTTCTTCAGAGGTTTCTTTAGCTTCAATCTTTTATTTGCTTCAGTCATTAGACTGCGGTCATGCTGAGGCACCACCTTAAAAAATTGTTAGTCGAACGAATTGGTCCTAGTACTTACTTATTTTTTAAAACCTGGTACGTATTCTATCGGTCAATCTTGCAGAACCGCTACTGCAACGTAAACACATTAACACCAATTGTCAAGCGGTGGTGACAACAAACACATACATACATACATACATACATACATACATACAAACATACATACACACACACACACACACACACACACACAACACACACACACACACACACACACACACATACACACACACACACACATATATATATATATATATATATATATATATCATGGATTCTTCCGTCGTTAGACGACGTATGAGGTTTCAGCAATTTCTTGCCGAACAACCACACAGATGATTTGTTTATTGTGATCAAATGTTTGTGTACGCATAAGCTCACTCCCTCCACCAAATCGACATTACCTGTACACGTGCACCGTGTGCCGTCTTCTTTCACTTTCCGTCTACCAAATCTACTCACAAGGCTATATTCGGCCCGCGACCATATCAGAAGACACTTGCCCAAGATGCCACGCAGTGGGACTAAGCCCGGAACCATATGGTTGGGAAAGATCATTAATACACTCATGGCGAAGAAAGCACGAAGAGAGAATTGATAATATGTCTGAAAGGATAAATTTAGCAAGATGGTAGGTGAGAAGGCGTGTCATAGAAGTAGCTTTGATTTGGGAGATAGACGCTGTGAACAAAAGAATGGGATAAAAAATGAAGAGAGAAATGTCTGGAGAGGTTAGTGGGGATTTATATGGGATGAATGAATGAGCAGTGGATATTACTAATATTTGTTTATGCATTCGGAAAGTAATCTTGGTGAAATAAAATTAATTTGGAATTTAAATTTACCTATTTGATTTATTTCTAAATCAGAATAAGCCAAAGGTTGTTTTCTATAATAAGATATGTCAAAAAAAAGACAGCTGGAGATTAATGTAGTTATTTAAATATTTAATGATCAATTTGCATTGAGAAATATGCAAAATTTTAAGCTGTGGCAAAAAGAATAAAAAGAGGCAACGTAGCTATGTCAAAAGTTTTTATAAAGCTAAGGAAACAGACCTCCTTTAGTTTTTAAAATTCTGATTACACGCCAGGAATGCATTCAAATTTTAGCTATGTTTGATCTTTCATAAATTAAGAAAGCAGAGTTCAGTTAGTTTTAAATTATAAACAGATGAATATTTTTAGATTTCTTAGAAGTGGCATAATTTACAAATCTGTGTTATTCAATTATTAATACATTTTTACATCTGTAGGCAGAGTTCAGTCAGTACAGGAATATGTTATAGATCCTTAATGACAGCATAATTTACCTTGCTACAACGCTTAAAGTATTCTCCATTATTCGAATAATCTTTAAAGTCAAATCAACAACAACGACAATAATTATTCATACAGACGTGATATAGGACGCTAGACGAAGCTTACGAAATGATAATAGGTAATTAATAGTGAATAATTAACGAATGTTAAGAAAGAAACAAATGGAGTGTGGGGGAACAGAAGGTAACTTCTGTGTTTCATGTTTATAGAAAGAGTAGTGCGTGTATATATATATATATACATACATATATATATATATATATATATATATATATATATATATATATATATATATATATATATATATATATATATATATATATATATATTATTCCTTTATTTGTTGGCTTGTTTCAGCCATTTGACTGCGGCCATGCTGGAGCACCGCCTTTATTCGAACAAATCGACCCCAGGACTTATTCTTTGTAAACTTAGTACTTATTCTATCGGTCTCTTTTGCCGAACCGTTAAGTCACGGGGACGTAAACACACCAACATCGGTCGCCAAGCGATGTTGGGGTGGACAAATAGACTTACAAATACATACATACATACATACATACATACATACATAGTTAAAGTGTATTCCGTTAAGAACGTATTGGAGTACAAATAGAGTAATGGATGTAATAGCATTGAAATTAAGATTTACTTGCGGAGACAGCGATTAAATATCGCCCGTGGAGATACGTATGGACCTTATACAGGTAAACCGTTACCTAATTTAATTTAATTTTAATTTAAATCCTGTGTATATACGTAGATCTATATGTAACGAAACATTTGTAGTGATCATTAAAAAGCTACCGAACCGTACTTACTCTTCCTTTTGACTCTTTTTCTCTTTACATACATACATGCATACATACATATATATATATATGTATATATATATATATATATATATATATATATATATATATATATAGGTACTCTTGGGTTATCTCGCCCCCATTAAAAAATTTCCATTAAAGAAATGGGTTACCTCCCCACTAAAAAATT
>NC_142929.1:122947205-123012205 GCF_046866305.1 Octopus bimaculoides | reverse complement strand
ACGTCAAAGACATTTCCATTCTTCCTGAATGTTAAACTAACACACATGCTTGTTGTTCCTACACCTGTCTTCGTCTTTTGTTTTTGGGGTTTTTTTTTCAAATTTGAATTCTGTATGTGTGTGTATGTGTGCGTGCGTGTGTGTAATGTTATAGTGAAAAAACACAAATCTTGTATTATCTTTACTTCTACCCCACTCCACCTAATGTTAAGTCATATGTCAATAAGCAACAGACGATTCAAGTCTGCCCCGGATGCACATGGAGAAACAAATTCAATTGTCATGTAGGACATTTAGATGTCTTTGTTATCAAAAGAAGTTGCAAAATCTATGATCTTACACCATTTATTTTGTCCTCATATCCAGTCTTCTTGCTTCAGTAGTATGGTCAATTTTTCTGGGGGAAAAGCCCACAAGATCTTCTAATTCTCATTTTCTATCACAGACTCTGGTTCGTATTCATACCACTTTTCTGTTGTTTTGGAGCCACACATTCGGCTAACATTGCAAGACACTCTTTTGCCTATACAGTCATGCTTGCGCTTAAACTCCTTTTGTCCTAATACACTGCACTCATTCAAAATGTGATTGATACTCTCATCTCCTTCCTGTAGATTCTACATTTGCTATCTGGCTGGATTTTATCGGTTTTGTTCTAAGGGCTTCTTCTTGAGCAGCTTAAATTATCATTTCTGTCTCTAGAACCAGCGATCTTTACTTCCAACATTCTCAATTTGTTGCATGAATTGGTTGTTCCATTTCTTCCCATCTTTTTGCTCTGTTGTTCTTTCTTTTCTCTTTGAATTATCCCACTGTTTCGGTCACTATTTTTTGTCTCTGGCTGCCGATAATATTTTTCTTTACTATGCACAACATAATTTTTCAGACCCACTATCGCAGTATTAACAGTGTCTTCTGCGTTTATTAATCCTCTACAACCTTCCTTTCTTGTTATGTAGAGTCGGTCAGTATCGTTTTTAGGATGGAATACGTTGTGCATTGTGAGCAGCTTTCCAGTTCTTCTGTCCGAATTTTGTCGCAAGACCTTTGTCCATTGCAAAAAGGAAGCATGTATCTAAGCCCATGTATCTATGGCTTTAACGATGTTCCCGCCATTTAATTTTTTATCGAACACCTTCCTAATTCTCCTCGTAACTTTTTCATTTCTCCTTTTATTATCCTATCGTCTTGCAGCACTCCGAGATATTTGTAACTTACATTATTCTACAGCGATCAAATGATGTTGATTTGTGGTAATTCTATGCTATCAGAGTTTACCTTCCGGTCTCTCTTCATAATTAGCACGGCGCATTTACTTACCACACACTGCATTCCAATATCTTTACTGAATACTCTCACTCTTTGTCTGTCTCATTTTTTATGTAAAGCTTAAGGTCATCCATGTAAAGTAGGTGATTTATTCCAGTAGTTTGGATGTTGTGCTGCTTGAACCGCTTATCAGGAGATCAATTTTCATCTCTTTGCTCAACCTTTCTAATATATTCTTGATAGATCGTCGTGTCTTACCTCAGTTCCTATCAGACAAGATCAAAGTATCTGTTGTTTCACATCTTGTGGAGAAGACACGTTCTACTGATTGGACGGCCGATCTGCATTCAACGTCCGTCCTCTGCACAGATGATTGGGTATGCCGTAGCGGATGATGATGTACAAATATATGCTGGAGCTGTGACATGTAGACGATGAATACACGTGCTCCTTATTAGGCTCCTCTTCCCCCAACTTGTCTCTTTGGCGGAGCGGCGGTTCTGGGTCAAGGAAAGACCCAATTGGGTGCTTGGAATCTTCATAGCCCTCTTCCAGCTGGACGATGCGGTCGGCAAAAGTTCTATGTTGGTATTTTATGGAGGATTAGTGGTAGGAAAGAGACATTATATTTTCGGAGAAAATCCTGGCGTTGACTAGACTCAACTGACTTGCCAATCTGGAAGAAGGCATTTTGTCCTTGGTCTGGCCGTACTCACGGTGGAAAAACTTTATAGACATTGATGTTCCATCAGTCAAACCTGACCGAAATGTACGTAGAGCGACGAAACATTCTTCATGCACTCTGTCAGTGTCTGGACATTGCTGACCTGTGTAACTTTGTCTAACAGCTGCCATTGCTTGTAACTCGGCTCTGGCTCTGGCTCCGGTTATTGGCTGAGCCCTTTGTGGGGATCGCCCTGGTGCTTTCTTTCTGCTGAGTGGAGTAAAGAGTTTTTTTATCTGTCTCGTTGCTATTGCAAAATAGGTTGTATGATGAACAAAACTGAAAAGTCTGTAGAAAGATACTTTCATCTTCGTTCAAGCCCTTGCCGCCTTTCTAAAGTTTTACTTGGAAAATAGGGTGAGTGTGGTGAGGGAAGTTTCTACCCCTCAACTGATTTGTTGAAAGGTGGGTGACAGTTTCTAATATGGTACAAGTGCATGGCCCTTCTCTGAGCATGGGCTTAGAGTCAGAAAAACAACAGCTGAGAAAGGGTGCTTGTCTTCATGGGCAAGGTGGTTCAGGGTCTGTGGTGTTTTCTCCAAGTAGCCTTTGAAACTGTTTTACCCGATTTAGGAGTTTTATTTGGAATTTTCTACTTTCTTATTATTTTTGTTACCCTTTTTGGCCAGTCTTACCTAAAGCCACCACTGTGTTTGTATGTTGTCCTTTGTACTGTCTTTTCTTTCAGGCCTTGTGGTTAATAAAGAAATCAACATCATCGCTATCACGGTTGAAAATAACGTCAATAACACTATTTATTTATTTATTTTACTAAAAAAAAAACAATTAGTCTCATGCTGGAAAGCAAGCATTAAAATGTTCAAAGTTAATAAACAATGCCTTGATAATGTTTACAGATATCAATTTTCCATTTTTTTAAGCCACTCCCAAGCATCAAGTAATCTACAATAAAACAGGCCTCAGGTAATCAGTTTGTTGAGAATTTCAAAAGAAAAGGGATAAACCTTAGCTCTTGTATGATGTATTATCTGTTGCATGGTGAGATATCTTTGTTTTATATTTTCTCTATTGTATCATTTATCTGTCATCGATTCGTATACACCTTGTTACATGATATCTCCCTATTGTGTGATATATCTGCTTTTGTATCATATATTTTCTATTGTAAGGATAATTCTGCCGTGATATCTCAGCTACTGTATTATATATTGTGTACCGTATCATATATGAATATATATACATACATACATACATATATATATATATATATATATATATATATATATATATATATATATATATATATATATATATATATATATATATATATATATATATATATATATATATATACATATATATACATACATACATACATATATATATATGTATCCGTATTTTTCTCTGTCTCTCTATCTATCTATTTTCCTCTCTCTCCTCCCTCTCTCCACCCCTCTCTCTTTCTCTTTATATATATATATATATATATATATATATATATATAACTTATATGTAGTATATATGTGTATATACATATACATATATACATGTATGTATATATATACATATGTATATAACGTTCCATGATGTCTGTTATTGCTTCGTGCATTCCCTATTATGAAATATCTCTTATTTCGTGATGTATTCTCTATTGTGCAATAGATCTCTATTGTATGACAGGCATGTTGTAAGATATAGCACGATGGGCTTCTCAACAGCTTATGGAAATTGAAGAGGCGACGTCGGACATTTTAATTCTGGCAGACCAGATCACTCTTGAAATCTAGGCATACCCACTTTCTTTCAGCAAAGTGGGTATGTGTGTGTGTGTGTGTGTGTGTGTGTGTGTGTGTGTGTGTGTGTGTGTGTGTGTGTGTGTGAGTGAAAGAGAGAGAGAGGTGGGGAGAGAGACAGAAAGAGAGGGAGGGAGGGAGAGAGAGAGGCAGGCAGGCAGACTGACAGACAGAAAGAGAAAATGAGTGAGTGAACGAGAGTCGAAGGATAAGTAATAGGAGGAGGGTGAGGGGAGGAATAAAAAGCAGGAGGAGGAGGCGGAGGCGGAGGAGGAGAGGAAGAAGAAGAAGAAGAAGAAGAAGAAGAAGAAGAAGAAGAAGTAGTGAAAGAGAAGAAGAAAAAGTGAAAGAGAAGAAGAAGAAGAAAAAGTGAAAGAGAAGAAGAAAAAGTGAAAGAGAAGAAGAAGAAAAGTGAAAGAGAAGAAGAAGAAGAAGAAGAAGAAGAAGAAAAAGAAGAAGAAGAAGAAGAAGAAGAAGAAGAAAAAGAAGAAGAAGAAGAACCCGTAACTCTGAAAGCCACTGACGCTAGGCAGAGATACAGAGAGAAAGCGTCGCACCAGATGACCTGGCAAATAACCGTTGTATTGTATATATTCTCTCATATAAATGTCTATGATGAGATGTCTCCTCTGTTATTTACTATTTCCTTTAATGGTTTTATGTACTTTTAAGTTGCGTAACATTTCTAATATAACATTAATGCCTTTTGTACTTTTATCAGAAATATATTTCAGATTTTAGGCTACATCTGAAAACATTCAGTCTCGATTCCTCAAATATAATTCTTCAAGAATGCCAAATTATACGACATTAACACAAGAATTCTTATGGTTAGATGGCTTCCTCTGTCTCTCCTTCCCTACCTTTCTCGATCTCTCTTTCACTCTCTCTCCCTATTCGATCTCTCCTTTTTTTTTTGATTGACACACTTCAAGCTGTAATAATCAATAAAAGACGGCAGGTTATACAACTTGTGTCAACATGTTCCTCTAATTATATTTGATAACCAATTTATCTGGGAAAATGGACAGTTCTTTCAACGCCGACACGGGGAATCTGTTTTGATTTTACCGCTTTCGGTACTGAACTTAATGCATTAAACGCCTTCAATTTCTACAAACGCATATAAACGTGGGAATGTGTGTGTATATTTGTATGTATGTGTTGTATACACACAGACACACAGAGACACAGACACACACAGATACACACACACAGACACACACACACACACACACACACACACACACATATATGTATGTATATATGTTTGTTTTTGTAATAAAACCAATTTTACATTAATCTGAAGGCTTACTCTCTCTCTTTCTCTCTCTTTCTTTCTCCACCCCCTCTCCCTCTGTCTATCGATCAATCTATCTATCTATATGCTTTTACTTTTATTATTCTTTTACTTGTTTCAGTAATTTGACTGCAGCCATGCTTTTAGTCGAACAAATCAACCGCAGGACTTATTCTTTGTAAGCCTAGTACTTATTCTATCGGTCCCTTTTGGCGAACTGCTAAGTTACACACGCACACGCACACACACACACTCACATCTGCTTACCCATACCAGAATCTAAGTTTTACTTCCACTAAAAAGCATCCTAACCCCCCCCCCCCCCCCAGATTTACACTGTTTCCCCCAGATACCGGTCTGAAACGTGTATGAATTTAACTGTACAAATAGACCAGCCCCCTCCTTAGACACAGATGCTCACACACACACACACACACAGTCACACACACACACACACACACACACACACACACACACACGCCCGAGCCATTATTCCGCGAACTTTCTCTCCAGAAACACTGACCTCTGGACTTACTCGTTCCGATGTTGGCTTACAATAGTTTAGTGATTACTAATGAGATCAATCTCACCGATCTTGCAGAAGTCGGCAAAAGTCATGGGCACTTTCCCTTCCTGCAGCAGGTAAAAATAAAACATGGTGTATGTGTGAATTTGTGTCTGTATGTATCTGTATGTATCTGTATGCATGCGTGTGTGCGTGATAGACATACGTATACTTTCTTTGTTTAAGAATACTGGAATTATTTCTCTATGTTCATTTATTTCGCAGAGGCATTGATCATAGTACCAACAAATTAGTTGTAGAACACTCTCAGGGGGAAAATGCTTGCTTTGGACGCGTTAAGATATTTCTTGTGAGGTTCATGCATCATTTATATATATGTATCAGCATGTTTGTATGTATTTGTGTATGTGATTGTGTGTGTGTGTGTTTGTGTGTGCGTGAGGTGTGTCAGTGTGCGCGAGCGTATGTGCCTATATATATATATATATATATATATATATATATATATACATACAAACGCACGCTCACACTCAAATACATTTCAGTATGTATACAGTTATGTAAGATGCGACATTTTTATTACACAAAACTTGTAATCCTTTGGGAAACTTTTTAATGTCTCCAGTATTTTGTAATTTTGTGATGAGAAGTCACAGATGTAAATGTTTGTTGATAAACCAAAAAGGAAACATCACTCCATCTAAGAATGAGGAAATTTAAGTTGCCGATGACGAAATCAAGATAGACAACAACGTAATCGAGAGCGACAATACGAAACTTGAGAATGACGCTGATGAATTTGAGGTGAACGTTGACGAGATTGATGTTGATAATGTTGAATTTGAAGGGGAATCTCTATTTAGTTGTTAACTGGCTATGTGTATAAAGTTTGGACCAGTTCTGGAAGTGCAGGTAATGAAGTCTGCTGTCACCAAATTCACATATAGTAAGTCATGTCTGTTGTCAACATTTGCCAACATGATGGTTAAACCATGCCATATGTTCTTTTGACCAACCAAGCGTTAATAATTATTAACGTTTGGTTGGTCAAAAGAACATAATCTTTGGAGCCTAATGTTCTTATAGAGTCATACATCAGGTGTTATATTACATGTATTTCATTGTCTCTTGGTAGTAGTTAACTTCTATCTCGGCTTAACTTCGATAGAATTTCTGCCAGTAAATATGTAATTATCTAATTGACTTTGTATGATACCCATTTCTCTTTTTGCACATACTTAACTTTATTTTCCAAATTTTCCATTGATATGAAAACATAAAAATATCCACATAGTCTTACCATAACGCTTTCCAATATAAATTATCTAATTTTTATATAGATGTACAGTTTCACAAATGCATTCATGTAAATTTTAGAAAATTTTTGTCTACGATATTCTATGTAGAGTTTTGTATTTAATCTGCATTCATAAACTTCATGCTGTGGAATAACCGCTGCATTATTTTATCAGCAATAACAGTCACAGTCGAAATCTATTTTCACTGTTAGTATTTAATTAAAAGAAAATGATAAGCCATATTTTTATTTTGTTATATATTATCCGATCTTTTGAATTTCCTCTATTCATTTTACATATGTATTGTTATTTAGGACGAGGTCAACCGTGATCGAACACTTCCTCTTATGAAGGGCATTAAAGGTATAACCAAGATTTTTTTAAAGAAAAAAACCTCTTGGATTGTTATGTAAGACAGTAGAGTGTACTTCGTGGGATATCTGGTTGCTATTTCTAGTTGGTCATATCAATGTTCCCTCATTAACTTGTATTATATATGTGTATAAATCAGGCGGTTCGTTGGCAGAATCGTTAGCGGCATTTCATCCGTCTTTACGTTATGAGTTTAAATTCCGCTGAGGTCGACTTCCCCGTTCATCCTTTCGGAGTCGATAAAATAAGTACCACTCAAGTACTGGCATCGCTGTAATCGACTTCCTTTTCTCAAAACTGCCGGCCTTATGTCAAAATTTGAAACAGTTATGTATGTGTATAACTGAATAGAGTAAGCACAGCGTTGAGAGGTACAGAAATGTATAGGGCGGTATGGGTAACGTAATATTGTGTAGTGTAGTGTGCATAAGATAGTATAGTGAAATTTTGACGTAGAACAACATAGTATAGAGTAGCGTAGCGATGTTGTGTAGCGTCACAAAGTATAGTGCAGCATATAGTTGTGTAGTGTCGCACGGTGTAATGTAGTTCATTATTACATAATCTTATACATTCTTTCTAATTTGGGTGCAAAGCCAGCGACTTTGAGTGGTGGGGGGCAAGTCGATTACATTGAACCCAGTACTTGACTGGTGCTTACATTATCGACCTCAAAAGAATGACGTGTTTTCTTTAATATAAGGAAATGTAGCGTAATACAGTTCTGTAGTTCAGTGTAGAAATAATGTAGTAATGTGTAACATAGAATAATGGAGTGTGTGTTAAAAAAGTGTGATACAACGTCATATCGAATATTGTAGCTCAGTGTGGTATCCAGAATCTTCTTAGCGGCATTGTAGACCTTCCAGCATATTTATTAACAGCCAGTCACAACACACATTGATCAGAATTGGGCCCCTGCACCAGCGAGGCCCTTTGGCAACAGCCCATTTTGCCCATACCTTAAGACAGTCGTTCGAGTATCGAATCAGAGAACAGTATAGTATAATACAGTAATGTGTATTGCAATGAAGTATTATAGCAATATTGTTTACCGTTGTATAACTGTTGTAATGCCATATAAATATAGTATAGTATAGTTTAGTATTATTGTACACAATAGCATGACTAGTGGAATACAATATAAGGATTTCAAATTTTAGATCAACGATAGCAAGTTCGGGGGAGAGGTAAGTCGATTACACCGACCTCAGTGTTCGACTGGGAGTTATATTATCGACCCGGAAAGGATGAGAAGGAAAGCTGACCTCGGCGGAATTTAAACTCAGAACATACAGACTGACAAAATGTCGCAAAGCAGTTTGCCCGGCGTGCTAACGGTTCTGCCAGCTCGTCACCTTGAGTGTAGTACAATATAATGCGAAGTATAAGGCGGCGAGCTGGCAGAAACGTTAGCACGCCGGGCGAAATGCTTAGCGGTATTTCGTCTGTCTTTATGTTCTGAGTTCAAATTCCGCCGAGATAGATTTTGCCCTTCATCCTTTCGGAGTCGATAAATTAAGTACCAGTTACGCACTGGGGTCGATGTAATCGACTTAATCCCTTTGTCTGTTCTTGTTTGTCCCCTCTCTGTTTAGCCCCTTGTGGGCAATAAAGAAATAAGAAACGTAAGCACGCCGGGCGAAATGCTTAGCGGTGTTTCGTTTGTCTTCACGTTCTGAGTTCTAATTCCGCCGAGGTCGACTTTGGTTTTCATCCTTTCGGGGTCGATAAATTATATACCAGTTGCGTATTGGAGTCTATCTAATCGACTGCCCCCTCCCCCAAAATTTCGGGCCTTGTGCCTAGAGTAGAAAAGAATATAATGCGAAGTATTGTGTAGGGTTGCTTAGTATTGTTGTATAGTGCAGTGCGCTTTATAATGCAATATATTAAATTGTTGTAGTACAGTACATTATTTTATATTATACACTAGTGTAGAATATAATGTAATATAATGCAGCATTATAGAGGAGTATAGAATACTGTTATATTTTATAATGCATGAAGAATATACCCCTGTTCTGTTCATTTAGTAGAAATGAAAATGAAAGTTACAAGCAGAAATAAATGTGAACTGTGACCTGTAGTTGACAATAAATAGATGGTTAAGTTCATGGCAAATGTTGTGGAAGTACTTAATAGTATATAACCTTGCTTGGTTTGGTTTATTCAATGAATCTCTTCTAAATATTCCTCCTCGTACCTAAGCAGCTTATTAAACATGGACAGCCAAATAGAAATACGTAATATAAACAGAATACATAAACTAGAATATACATGCGTACTGACACACACACACATACACACACACACACATCACCACCACCACCACGTCACATACATACCACCACACCACACCACACCACACCACACCACACTCATAGATGCACGCATGAACCTAATCACGCATGTAACGAGAATACTAAACACAACTCTTAATGGTCGGTCACTGTATTCAGTAAGTCAGTCAGAATAATTAGAAAACTTCCTACACTGACAATTTGCAAGCCAAAGTGGATTTTACCGTCTGCTTCTTCGAAAATTACAGCCATTCTTTACAGCCATGTAGTTTTGACAGACTGAAGCGATAAGAAGCAAGTTATGTTATTGAAAACAAAGCATGTACATAAACGGTAATTCGGTAGAAGGCAGCACGAATTCAATTTACAGACATGACAAATCGACTTTCTTACCATTCATAAACTAATCTAGTGGATTTATTGTTTCATGTCTTTCATAAATCGTGCATGGTTTCTTCTTGATTGTCTCAGAACAATAATATTTTATTTTCTCCTTTCAGGCTTCAAACCACTATTTTCTTATTATTTGTCTTAAACCATCTTCCATTTTTCAACCACTTCACGTCTGCTTTTCCTTCACCAAGAAGCTGAATTCTTTGTTCTGTCATACAAATAAATGTACGATGCTATTTCACCTGGACAGGAAACTGGCATTTCATTGTAAAAATAAAATGAATTGAAGACATTTTCAATAGGTTGTTAGTATCATTCTGTTGAAATGCGTTACTGAAATTGTACCCATGGTTACACAATCATATTTACACATAATGTGTCAGTAAAAAAAGGAGAAAAGAAAAATAGAAACGGAAAAAGACCTTCATTTGTTTATTTGTGGAAGAAGAATCTACCAGAATTTGAAATAATGTTGTTTAATTTAATTTCCCGCAGACATCGCTGACACAGTTTGTATGATGATAATGAAAGTGAGTACCAATTTTTCGTTGGTTTTATAATGCTTGGGTGACATTTTGTGTATTTGGTTCGTAGTAGATCGAGGACTGAATGGAAGAGAACATTGGCATTTTATTCAAATTAACTATTCTGACATTTATTGTTGAAAAAAGTCTTTATTTTGCCGAAGGAATGTTCAACTAAAGCAAGAAAGATATTAATTTTTAAACACGTTCTACACTTGAAACACGACGTCTTAAATCGGAAATAACTTTAGAACTGTCATGTTGTTATACTAATAAGACTTGCCTATTTAAATTCTCTCCGGAACTTAACGGAGACGCCGGTCAATTTTGTTTTTAGATAACTAGACTTGTTGACTTCAAGCTATTTTAAGCTAAGTCACGAGAGTTCATGGTAAAACGAAGGAGATTAACATGACTTAGGTCTTCAATTTTACGAGCAAGAATTTGTGCTGATGAATACAAGGCTAGATGAGGGATTCCTAATAATATAGGGGAAATAGTATAGTTGAACAGTTACTTATAAATATTTGAGGGGAAGAATTGCTGGCAAACCAGATGGCCAAAGTTGTATATAACTTTGCCAGACATTCTCAAGTTAATGTGTTTATACGAAAATCTGATGTTTATAGAATTGCAAAACTGATTTGTATATATATATTTCTTTATTGCCCACAAGGGGCTAAACACAGAAGGTACAAACAAGGACAGACAAAGGGATTAAGTCGATTACATCAACCCCAGTGCGTAAATGGTACTTTATTCATCGACCCCGAAAGGATGAAAGGCAAAGTCGACCTCGGCAGAATTTGAACTCAGAATGTAACGGCAGACGAAATACCGCTAAGCATTTCACCCGGCGCGCTAACGTTTCTTCCAGCTCGCCGCCTTTAATGATGTGTATATATAACTGATGTGTATATATAACACAGTGTAACACGATTTTTGTGCTTGAGTAGCGACTGTTATTTCCTATTTGCTTACCCCTAGAAAGTATGAAAAATGGCTAATATTTCCTTCAAACTTTGCTTTTGTTACATTTATTCAAATCCCAAAGAATCCCTCTCAACACATGGCTTTGGTGCTCCCTCATGATCAGAGACGCACATATTGTCGTCCACCAAGGGACATGCTCACGTGGTTAAGTAACTGAGAAACAAATCTGTGTATTGAGCAGAATATTTGCTATAACGATTATTTCTGCTACAGCAACTCAGTGCTGAGTCTGTCATAAATGGAAAATAGGTCAGTTTCAGAACATTGATGTCCAAGTCACGAAAGCAAAGTTTGAAGGGAATAGTAGTCATTTCCTTTGATTTCTAAATAGAAGCAAATAAAAAATAACACTTACTGGTCAGACAAAAAAATTAAAAAATTGTTACACAGTGTAATTATTGACCTAATATATATAAAATGTATATAGGTGTTAGCCTGATTTACACGCGCACACGCACATGCACGTACACGCACACGCATGCGCGCGTGCACACACACTCACTCACACTCACACACTCACAAAGAGCTGTTAACTTGATATATATTGGGATCCATAAAACAGGCATTCAATTTGAACATCTGTAGATTGACGTCTCTAGATAATGTAACTGAGGAGAAGAATTAGGAAAGAAAAGACTGCGTAAAGGGCTTTGTGAGATGAAATACATTAGGAGTGGTCGGAGGGTTAGCTTTATTAGGTGGTGGAGTCGGGAAAGAAGATTAGCAGCTATTGAGTTCATAAGAGTAGAAACTGGTATAATAACGAGAAAAGAGTAAAAAAGAAGCAGAAGGTTCAGGTGATACAGTAAAGTAATGGTGTATGTAGAGGGTTGATAAGTGAATCAGTGAGGAGGCTTAAGCTTTGGAACAAGATCTTGAAAGTCTGTATGTCTATAACAGCTTCAACAACATCCCATACATATAAGCAGTTCTCTAGTCTGTGTAGATATAGTAGGAGCACCATTCTTTTAGATTTAAGCAGTATTCCAATGTGTGTATATACAATACGAGCACCAGTCCATGGATGTGAGCAGCACTCCGATGTGTGTGCATACAATAGCACCGTTCTATAGATTTAAGTTGCACTCCGTTATGTCTGCTTATAGTAGCACCGTCCCATTGGTCTAAGCAGTATTCGAATGCGTATACATAGTATAACAGCAGCATCCTATAGATATGAGCAGTATTCCATTGCGCGTACATATAGTAGCACCGTTCTATAAATGTGGCTTTTCATCGTATGTATATACTAGGCGACCGTCCTGAAGATGTGAGCTGTACTTTATTGCGAGTATATATAGCAGTACAGCTCTATGAATGTGAGCACTATCCCAATGAGGTCTTAAGTACGTGAGCATCGTTGAGGGTTATCAACTAATGTTCAAGGATGAAGTATTTCATGGTCTCAAAGGAAATGACCAGTCTTTAGAATACAGTTATGTCGATATAATAAATGTTTCGCTACATTGAGAGATCAGAGATTACGAGGTTTATCATTTGTTGTATATGAATGGTTGTTATATTAGAGATTGTGGAGTCTACTATCTGTTCTATATGAATAGTTGCTCTCATAGATTGTGAGCTCTGGCAAGTATAGTGTTTGTAGTATTAATATCATTCGTAGAACTTCTTAAGAAGGCTAAAATGCCATATCCCTATTGAAGAATGTATCTGTGCTTCTGTTCAAAGATGAAGTGCACCTCTTGTGTGAGGAAAAAGTATAGGATGACCTCAAAGGAACGAGCTAAGTTGGTTAGAGAACTCGAGAAAAAGGCGGATATACCGAGTACTTATATCTGGGGGTGCAACAGCGATAGCAAATTCAAATGAACAACGGGCATTTTTCGAGCATGTGCTAGTGGTGGTAGACTGTAAGATAGTATGTGTACCAGTATGTGTGTGTATTTGTAGACAGAATAGCAGCAATCTACAGCAAGTCTTACTTATGCATGTGAAGTGTTGCAGCGGTTGAGGGCTGAATTACTTCCAATTCACTTGAAGAAAAAACCCGAGTTTAAGTTATAAGGATAAGTAAAAGTTAGTCTTCCACCACGAACATCAAAACTACATTTCTCGCTAAGATATCCTATATATAACTTCCATGTCAAGCAATGATTCTGCACTATACAATAGAATTGCATTTCCAACTTTGGAACTACATATTTATTCCCCTTAAAAAACATAGAAACTACACGTCTAACTGAAATATTAGATGAATAACATCATCTGAAACATTAGTACCATACGTCTCAATTATATACTAATGTACGACGTTTCATTTTTGAAATGGTAATCTGTGGTAAGATAGATTTCAGTGTTATCATTTTTGTTCTTTAGCCCAAGGTCAGCCTCGATCAACGTATTCAATGGGTTCTTTCTATTTTAGTCGCTAAGATGGGATTTGAAGATTTGGCAGGTCGAGCGGCCGTCTAGATGTACTCATCACATTGGCTCTTTTACTAACTGCTGCTGTTGTCGTCGTCATCGTCATCGTTATTGTTATTGTTGTTGTTGCTGTTATTGTTAATTCAGCTCCAACTGGATAGAGATATGCACAAAGGCAATAGAAAGACTTTCCAACCGTAGGCATCACATAATGCTGTATAACCAGAACAACATTGTTTAGTGTGACCTTCCTTTTTGAAGTTTGTAGTGTGTTGTTTAGGGGAGATTTATCTGTTATTTCTGGAGGCGCAATGGCCCAGTGGTTAGAGCAGCGGACTCGCGGTCATAGGATCGCGGTTTCGATTACCAGACCGGGCGTTGTGAGTGTTTATTGAGCGAAAACACCTAAAAGCTCCACGAGGCTCCGGCAGGGGATGGTGGCGAACCCTGCTGTACTCTTTCACCACAACTTTCTCTCACTCTTACTTCCTGTTTCTGTTGTGCCAGTAATTCAAAGGGTCAGCCTTGTCACAGTGTGTCACGCTGAACATCCCCGAGAACTACGTTAAGGGTACACGTGTCTGTGGAGTGCTCAGCCACTTGCACGTTAATTTCACGAGCAGGCTGTTCCGTTGATCGGATCGACTGGAACCCTCAACGTCGTAAGCGATGGAGTGCCAACAACAACATCTGTTATTTCTAACAAGTAGCACGACAATATAGACATTTGCTCCGATGGCTATCGTTGATACTGGCACCAGTTTTCTCATTAAACCAATGAATCAGTGCAGTAATATAATGAGAAGCCAACATATGGTGTATCAGTGTTATTAGTGAAAGGTTACTTAATGATTAAAACATTAGAATAAACTAAAGTATCTTCGCAGACATATGGTAAAGGAAAAGAAAATTGGTTGTGAGCCAATAAGATTTTCAGCAACAAATAACAGTCTGGCTCTCCCTTGTAAATATTCTATTAAAGGCGATCGTAGTTTTCCGAGATATACTTCCGTTGTTCTATTCAAGTTTCTCATTTATCCATCACTGTTTCTATTGCCTGACATTTAAATTGACAATCAGAATGGCAAACTTAATACTTTAGATTTTATGAGATATTTAATTGAATGTCTTCGTAATTATGGAACAATTCATAACAATGAAGTTTTTGGGTGTGTCTTGGAGAATAACGATTTCTTTTGTTTATAAATATAGTCAAATTTCTCACAAAGGTGAGGTCAAATATTAAGCTAACTTTAACCAAACCATTAGAAATTGAAGTTCTCATTTCATCCAGTCAACGATTCTGTCAACCCCTGATATGAAAGGTTAAGGTTTCAAATGCGAGCTGTGACAGGATTGAAAAGTGCGAAGTATTTAAGTCAGCGCTCGATTTACTACTACTACTACTACTACTACTACTACTACTACTACTACTAATAATAATAATAATAATAATAATAATAATAATAATAATAATAATAATGGCTCAAAAAGATTGGTACAAATGTAAAGGTAGAACACCTACAAAAATGAACATTGCTTGGAACTGAAAGAATTCTTAGCAGGGTTCTCGAAGCATGACCAATAAACAAGTGTCACCTTAGTCTGCTGACTGTAGACAGCTTCTGAAGGATAAAGGGAAGGTTTTGAACTCATAACATAGCCAGTAGAAATACCACAAGGTACTTTCTCTGACGCCCTAATGGTTCTGCCAATCCATCGCTATAACACTCCTTCAAAATCCTGCTCTCGACCTACAGGCATGTACTGAGTGTGCAACGTGGACATTCCACTCCACTCGAGCCGACCGAACAAAGAATACACCTCATAAGCTACCAGAAGTACGATTTCCCGATTCCTGGAAATCCTAATCTCGCTAGTAGCAAACATGTCTATATCTTGTAACCCGAGGTCGTTAAAAAAAGTAACCCTACTTCCATGTCAACCATATATTCACCCAAACAACTTTTAGCGTGGCAATGTCGTCATAGATAACAAGAAGCGAAAGATAGCCTTTTTATTTTACATCTAAAACAACCAGGTAACCGGTATTCAAGATTTTATGTTGTTATTACTGCTGCTGTTGTTGTTGTTGTTGTTGTTGTTGCTGTGGTAGTGGTGGGTAGATCGATATTGCTTCTCCTTCGGTTCTTAGCTTTTACCTATCCAAAACATTTTCATAAGTTTATCTTAAAAGTCTATGCTTATTTTCAGATTTATAGTTAGCCCTTGTTTCATACGTTCTGAAAAATATAAGCTTTTCCAAGTTACTCTGGTGGCTAACAAAAATTTGGAACGTGTATAGTTACAGGAAATATGCTCTGCGTATTACATGTGATGTACAGGACAGGCAATGGGTTAAACCTTGCACCAGTTATCCCTCCTACTCTCTTTCGTCAATTGGTAAGGAGTCGGAGAACAGGAGAGGCAGCTCCATATATGTGGGGTGTTTGTATGTGTTCGAGCTTATGGTGGTGTAGTTTGGAGAGGGGCACATCAACGTTGTTCCTTTGTTGGGAGTGCAGGTAATAATTTTTCAGCTGCTTCTCATGCTGCTGTTGTAGCTGTTATTTTTATCGATACTGTTTCTACTATTACTGCTGCTAATGCTGAAGATGCTGTTCGTGGTGAGACACCTGTGATATTGGCAGTAATGTGGATTTTTTCTATTTGCTTTTACATCAAGTTGAAATTTATAACACCTGTGTCTCCTTCATTAGTAGTTGGTTACCGTGCGGTAGGTTCAATGGTAAGGATCTTATCCAGGTTTTTCTGCTTCATTGCATCTGGACATTTTGCTGATCCTCGACTTGTTATACTATCGGAGTCACTGGGAGGATATCTCGGCAAACAGACCCCTCTGGAGACACACCATCAAAACGGGTTCAGCGGACTTCGAGAAAGCCCGAGTCGCAAGAGCTGAACTCAAGAGACCGGAGAGAAAACAGCGCCTTCTCCTTCCCAAACCAACCCCTTCTATCCCTTGTCCACAATGTCCCCGTATGTTTCATGCAACCCTTGGATTGCGGAGCCATCTGCGGTTCAAACACCCAGGAAAATGAACTGGATTGCAAGCTCGGAAACACGAGACGCAGCCAACTACTACTACTACTACTACTACTACTACTACTACTACTACTACTACTACTACTACTACTACTACTATACTATCGGAGTCATTTAACTTCCAGAATCCGGTTTCAGTTCAGAGCATGAAGTATTTTGTTTTGTAAATACCATAGCAAAATATATGGATGTCATAATTTTGCACTCTCCTGTTGCTGTAAAAGAAATCTGAAATTGAATTTCCACAATCATACTGATTTGTCGCAATAGCATTTCCATATTTGTTATAACTAAATGGAATTTAGGAATTAGGGATTATTGGTCCTGTTAATAACGAGAAATTCTGACGGAAATTCTCACCAATAACGAGATTTCAACGTGATTCGAATATTTGAATTTTCCAACGTTTTACCATTATATACTTTTTAATCTATTCTGGATTCTACTGCCAATATATTACAACAGTGCTTCCTACTTCAAATAATTCTGCAGAAAACACTAATTATTTCAACTGGAAAAGCTCAGTGAAAATGTCAGCATTTCTATGGTTATATCATCAGTTCTGAAATTCTATCTGAAAAGCTGCTTTTGTTTAGTCACAGCTTAGATGTGCACTAATCAAGTAGGAATCAGTCTCAACAAGAAATTAATCAGAAATGCACAAGTTTTTCTTTTCCACACTTTCTTTATTTCTTTTCTATTGTCCACCGTTCATTGTGCAACCTCTGACGTCATTTCTAGAACATATTCTTCTTTGCATGTGTGCGCATGAATGTACGTACGTATGTATGTGTGTATGTATTATTTTGTGAGTAGTGTCTATATATGTGTGAGTGTGTGTGACTGTGTGTGTGTGTGTGCGTGAGTGCGTATATGTGTACGTGCGTGCATGTGATAGAGAGAGAGAGAGAGAGAGAGAGAGAGAGAGGAGTGGGAGAGTGAGTTCTGATCGTTAGTGTAGCTAACACTTGCAAGCAGACATTGCTATTACCTCAACCTCAAACACTCAGCATCAGCACCATCACCACTATCACCATTGACACCATTAACAATCACCAACGCTGCTGTCGCATAATTATAAAAAAACCCTCCATGACCACTAAAACAGTTTGCCGAGTACGCGTATAAAAAAAACAATAAACCACACCTCTATTTCTTCTTTCTCTCTTTATTTTCCTCCCTCATTCTCTCTTCCTCCTCCTCTCTCTCTCTCTCTCTCTCTCTCTCTCTCTCTCTCTCTCTCTCTCTCTATTTGTCTCTTTCTTTGGTACTTAAGCACGTAATATTTAACTAAAGTACTGAGACAACGTGTAAATTATAAATTAGTTTAATGATGGCTCCTCGCCTGTATCTCACACGCGGAGTTTACTGCAAGTGAGCCTTTAGATGATATGGTGGATAAATTTGGTGAAAGGTGTGATGTTCTTAGGATACTTATGATCAATACTCAATGCTAAAATCTTAGTCATGGACTGTGTAGTAATTTGTAGAATTTATGTTTTGTGTTACTGTGTTTAGAGACTCATTTCAAGATTATCGCCGTCAAGAAACAGTACTCCGAGAACATGGTTCTAATGTATTAAAGTTAATCTATATCAGGAGTCTGGGAATTTTTCTTAGAGATACCTCCTCCGGTAGCGACAACTGGACAACACTTTTGATTTCCGGTTCGGGAATGTCACAGGTTTCTTAAAGATGTACAATTTTTCAGGCAAAGCGTAAAGTTTAGTAACCCGTTAAAAAATAGAGTGGCCCTTTCAACGAAGTTTCATGCTAACAGAGAACATGTAATTCTCTGATCTATAAGTTTCCCAGATGTGAAATTTTGTCTATTTCTTGATATGAATGAGTGGGGTTTTTTAAAAGAAGCAAGTGGTTCTTGAAACTATCTGCAGCTACACCTAAAAATGAATTTTCAATGGTCACTCCTTCAGAGAAGCAGGGCTCCCTGAGCAGATAGGGAGATGGACTTTGATATTTATCGGATGGATGATGGAGAGTTGATCGTATGAAAATATGTTTGCAGTTGTATTTTATATGGGAAGTTATAGTGTCAGTAACTAAAAATAACTAGCCTTAGCTTTGTGTAAACAGAAGAGCTTTTAGTATTTGTGTGAGAGTAAGAAATGGCGCCTTATCAGAATTAAGAAATTCCTGCATGTGTTTATGATTTCTTCTTGAGGCTGTGTTGGATTAAGCAAGATTACTTTCCTCTTCCTGGTTCTACTTTATTGTGCGATGTTTGGTATTTTATGTATATGAACCTGTTTTTCACTTAAATCGCTCGGAGTGGCTGTGTGGTAAGTAGCTTGCTTACTAACCACATGGTTCTGGATTCAGTCCCACTGCGGGGCACCTTGGGCAAGTGTCTTCTATTATAGCCTCGGGCCGACCAAAGCCTTGTGAGTGGATTTGGTAGACGGAAACGGAAAGAAGCCTGTCGTATAAATGTATGTATATATATATATATATATATATATATATATATATATATATATATATATATATATATATATATATATACATATATGCATGTGTGTGTACATGTTTGTATGTCTGTGTTTGTTCCTCCAACTTCGCTTGACGACCGATGCTGGTGTGTTTACGTCCCCGTAACTTAGCGGTTCGGCAAAAGAGACCGATAGAATAAGTACTAGGCTTACAAAGAATAAGTCCCGTGGTCGCTTTGTTCGACTAAAGGCGGTGCTCCAGCATGGCTGCAGTCAAATGACTGAAACAAGTAAAAGAGTAAAAGAATAAAAGAGCTAGCGCGTGTTTATAATATGGGGCTCTCCCATTGAAAATATCCATGCGAAGATAGATCCGAAACTCCCCGATTTACTTCAACCCCAAGATTCTTTAATATTGCTGGCAGGTAGATTTAAATACAATCATCAATCCTGTTTCATATGTCTTAAAGTTTAGTGTTGTCTAGGAAAGACGGATAACGAAAAGCTAGTTCTAATAGCTATGTTTAGGTCAAATTCCTAATTTCTAATTATTCTAATTAGATCTTAATTATTCTAATCAGGTGGCCGTGCATATTGTACATGAAATTGCTAAACCAAGATGAGATCTTTTGGGGATAGTATCAAGAATAAACAATACTACTGAAGTCTATCAGCGCTGTTCATGGAGACGTAAAACAAAAGGTCACACTTCTCCTGACCCGGTAGGAGTCGTTGTAGCATAACAGAAATTTCCTAGTATTCATTTCGATATTGAAATCGGTAATTATGGTGACTTACATATCGAAATGTCGGGCTTTTCGGGAGTAAGGACTTAGATATGGAAGGATAAATGTCCACAATGTCGAATTCTATGAACCTGTAAAATGCAATGCTTCCAATGCCATGGAGCCATGTGATACCGGCTGCTCTACAGAACCACTTTTCTAGTCTTATGATATTTCTAAACTTGAAATCTATAGTGTCAACAGGCCTAATTCGGTTTTGAATGAGTTAATTTGTCTACGTTTGGGTTTGGAGACAAGGTTGGATTACCAACTCATAACGATGTATGTGAGTGAGAATGTGTGTGTGTGTGTGTGTGTGTGTGTGTGTGTGTGTGTGTGTGTGTGTGTGTGTGTGTGTGTGTGTGTGTGTGTGTGTGTGTGTGTGCATCAGCTCAACAAAAAAATATATTGATTCAGATGTACAATGTGATAATTATTTCGGTGGAAATATCGTTTCCTTACTCAGAGGAGTACATCTCCATTTCAACACACACACACGCACACGCACGCTCGCACACACACACACACACACACACACACACACACACACACATACACACATGCAAAAATATGTGCATATATATGCACATATCTATCTGTCTGTCTGTCTGTCTGTCTTCTGTCTGTCTGTATGTATGTATGCATGCATGTATGTATATATATATATATATATGTATGTACATATGTGTGTTGTATGTGTATGAATATGCAACGAGAGTGCTTAGTTTATCCTTTTAGCCTGATAGAAGAGTTAATCTAGCTAAAACGTTTGGTCTTTTTTTTAACTATTTCTCATAATATCTGGCAGCATGAGATGGTGGGATCAAGTACAAATTAGTAGATGCTGTTATAACTGTGGATTCTTCTTACTCTTGCTGAAGTTCATTGTGATTATTACACTGCTATTATTGGTGGTTTGGTGATGATGTTGCTGTTAATTGTGGTAACATGAATGTTTCCTTTGCTGTTGATGTTTGTGATAAAGTTGCTATTTTTATTATGATGTTGAGATGTCAAAGCTCTGTAGCTACTCGAATGCGTGACGCTATTTCAATTCTTGCTTATATATATATATATTTCTTTTCATTTATGTCATTTTTTTCTATCGTTTACTTCATTCTATAGTTCTAAGAGTTGGCCTGACACCTGATATAATTAGTGTCAGCTAGTTAGAATAAATTAATCTCTAAATGAAGGCATAAAAGAAAATGAGGTTAAGAGCTGGATAGAAAATTGATCAGATCAATACATAATGAGAACAAGAGAGAGGTAAAAGTTGGAGAAAGGACAGAATATATAAAGTTAATTGATAAAGTCATTGAGAAGTGATTAGTTTGTTGACACTTTTTGATGCGAATTCAATAATCAACCGTTAAGAGACCCGAATTTTATTTTACACGAATTGGAAAGAAAAGCAGACGTCCTTTTATGCCAGTACTTGCAGATGTTCTTCTAAAGAGGTCAGAAGGCATCGTGCATAGTTAATTGGGGTCATATGTTTATGTTGATGTTGGCACTCCGTCGCTTACGACGTTGAGGGTTCCAGTTGATCCGATCAACGGAACAGCCTGCTCGTGAAATTAACATACAAGTAGCTGAGCACTCCACAGACACGTATACCCTTAACTTAGTTCTCAGGGATATTCAGCGTGACACAGTGTGACAAGGCTGACCCATTGAATTACAGGCACAACAGAAACAGGAAGTAAGAGTGAGAGAAAGTTGTGATGGAAGAGTACAGCAGGGTTCGCCACCATCCCCTGCCGGAGTCTCGTGGAGCTTTAGGTGTTTTCGCTCAATAAACACTCACAACGCCCGGTCTGGTAATCGAAACCGTGATCCTATGACCTCGACTCTGCTGCCCTAACCACTGGGCCATTGCGCCTCCACCATATGTTTATAGATACCAAAGAAAATGTTTCTTTGTGCTATTTCTATTTCTTAAATAGAATTGTTTCATATTGGTTATGGCTTTTGCTTAGTTCTAAGTCAGTTTTCATCAAGCAGACGTACGATACAAAGACTTCCAGTAACGACAATGCCTTTTTTACCCTTATCTATTATTTATTCATTTATTTATCTATTTATTTATTTATTTATCTATCTATTTTAGTGGGGACATCTCGCACTTTATTATGTAATGTGCCGTCCTACCCTCCTAAGACGGTAGCATATGATTTAGCTCATATTTCTAGAAGGACTTGTACGTTACATTAAAAACTCTAGTATTTCTGTTCCTTACATCTTCTTATTTTCCTTGTTATAGATTATCCCCAAACCGAACCATAATTTCATTTTCCACATAATTAATCAACTTGTAGTTATTTCCAATTCCGTCCCTATCTACTGCAATTCCATCATTGGCATGTCTTTATAAATCTGCTCTAACACTCCCTGTGGTTCCTCATCCATCTTGTTTACTCATTTCTTTCTCTGCTTACACTATTTCACGACTAAGAGCAATTATTAGTGTTAATACTGTTCCTGTAACTACTATTAACATCTTTGCTATTGTTTTACTTTTTCTGTTTAACACAAAGCGACGTACCTTACAACATAAAAATATTCAAATGCTAATTGAATTTCGTTCTATTTATGTTACTCTTATTTAATTATTCAATAAGGTAATAAATTAATAATGTGTTACTGTTGTTATTTTTCATATCATATTTATTATATCATCACTCTCTTCATCATTATTTTTTAAAATTATTTCCCAACAAAGTCGCTGATCCCAAGGTGAATAATATATTTTTACATTTTTTAATCCCCAAAAAACTTTTAATTTAGATTTTTATTTTCGGTTTACTTTTCAAAACAAAAATAAATCTTCAAGATATTAAATTCAGATTAAACTTTGTTACCCTGATTCAATGCTTTAAACTCCTAATCTCTTAAATATTTTATTGGTTCAATATTATTAAGTAGGGATAATCATCCTTGATTTAATTTGTATGATATAAGTTATAAAGAACATTTTCTTGAACTCCAAATATATTGTAGTTATTCCTAACTTACATATATGGTAAATAGAAGGGCATATGTCGTATAATGATCTTTTCTTTCATCCAAATGTTGCCTTTAATCACTGAAAGTACTCTGTAATTAATAAGAGCTGTGACCACGTCTAATCCAATTTAAATATACGGAAACAATTTCATCTAATGAAAAATACTCGCTAATTTTCCTTCGGTTACTTCATAATGTTTCATCACCACTGTGATTCTTCATCCGGTGTTGACTAAAGACAGATTCGTTTGAAACCAAGCTACATTAAAGGGAAACTACGTACACTCCATATAAAGTGGCAAAATGTAAAAATAATGGAGCAAGACAAACAGCCGAAAACTGCGCTATTAATGCAGTGAAATAGAGTACTCTAGTGTACTAAGTTAATAAAACTTAAAAGCTACTCAGAAGACATGCATAAGACAAAATGATGAATGAATACAACCTATGAGCTATTGTTATTCGTCTAAACAAAGTATATATTTACTGAGAAATTAGAAATTAAGAGCTATGGTCAATGTTTATATGGTTTTAAATAAAGGGTAAAAAATTCATCTTTAACACAGCTATATGTAGAAAAATGAACAATTACTTTCCTTCTGTTACATTGCAGTGTTAAATCAACCGAAATGAATCTTCAGCCAGTGTTGAGTAATGATAGATTCTCATGAAAATGAAGTGTATATAGCGCTGATCACATAGGTTAATAATATGCATACATTCGTACTTCCTACATACATAGGGACGTATGTGTGCACGTGTGCACGTGTGTTTCTGTGTGAGATATGTATATCAAAATGCAGCAGTCTACACTAAGTTTCGGTTCGTGTTAGACTGTTCATGACTGTTAAGTAGATTAAATTGTTTGCAGTTTATATAAGGGTACGTTAACCTTGGATAAATGTGTGTTGGTAGGGTAATGTGTAACTTTCAAAGCCCATTTAGAAATAGAAGAATTATATTAGAAAGTTATAATTATGATACATGTAAGTATGAATAGATTGGGACATTCCTTAATTTTATCTCACGGTTGCATTATCTAGAGATTTCACTGGAATTATAAAAGGAATGTTAAATTATTGTGAATGGCCTTTGTTTTGTATCAAACGACAAGTGTTGTTATAAGGAGATTAAATTTTGTGAACAGTTTATCGTTCTGGTTCAGAGGACAAGTGCCTACACTCTTAAGGTTAACTATTGTTGTGAAGTGAGGATGTACGGCCACATTTTTCTGTAAATATATATATACATGTAAATACATACAAACGAACAAAATCTAAATGCATGTGATCATCCATATATGCATGTATACATTGCATCTATCTATCTATCTATCTATCGATATATATATATATATATATATATATATATATATATATATATATATATATATATATATATATATATATATACCATTCAACTACTACCGTAGTTGAACAATATTCTTAAGGCCGCAATTTACTCACACGCATTTAACTTTAACCATGGCTATCGTGCTCCAGCAACTCATGTCTGTGGCTTCTTTTTTCTTATTTATTATTTTACATTTTATCATGATACAAACTAGATCTCAAAACTATTAGCAAGGAGATAGAACGATAGATAAATAGATAGATAGATAGATAGAAAGAGAGAGAGAGAGGGGGGAGGGAGGGAGGGAGGGAGAGAGAGAGAATAATAAATAAAATACCGTTAAGTATGTATAGGGACAAATGAAATAGTATGAAGATGAAATAAAAACGAAAAATTTACAGAACAAGAAAAAGCGAAACGCAATAGAAAGGAATTAAAGAAATGAAAAGAAATTGAATGAAAGAAACAGTAAACGAATGAAAAAAACTAGAAAATATGATTAACTGATTTTTTTCCATCAAAAAATCATTAGTTTTGTTTGGACAATATTCTAATAAGACTTGATTCGGGCGAGGCTACGATGTAATTCTCATGTTAAATAAATAGGATAATCAGGCGATAATGAAGATGCATTTTTTGTTTTGTTTTCCTAGTATGTGTATGCGTCTTCGTATGTATCTATGATCGTATAGTGTAGAATGTATGTGTAGATGTGGACTTCGCAATGTATGCGAAACAGTATACATAAATGTGAAATAATGTATGTCAATGTATGCGCACTTAAAATTCATTCATACATACAAGCACACTCACACACACATACATACACACAGAGGCACACAACCATGTGTGTATGAATGAATGCACACATGTATATATATATATATATATATATATATATATGCATACATTTGTGTGTATATGTCTGTATGTAGGCTACCCATAACTAAAGTATTAGGATGTTTATTTTCGTAAAACTGACAGGCTTATGGAATAAATGGCGCGCGCGCGTCTGTGTTTATGCGCATTTGTGTCTGTGTGTGGATGTTTTGATGTTTATCAGTAAGAACGGGCGATCATTATCCATCAATCAATCTTATCGATCCTGCGATCAAAATGTCATTCATGTGATGATCTATATTTCTATATGCTGCGCTCTCGTTTTCGCTAATTTCGAAACATACTTCCATTCAGTCTATAACCTGTATTTTGGGACATTGGTTTTTTTGTCCACTGTCATAGAATGGAAATCAAACAACTAGAGTCAATACAAGAATATTGGCACAATAATGGTAAAACTTGTTATCAACAGAACGTGAGAATCTACGTGAGAAAAACCAATGATATCAGTTGTAAATTGAATTAATCTCGTATTTGTTGCCATGATAGACATACTAATGAAAACTGAACTGATCTAGATCGACGGTTTTTAATCATTTATCTTTTTTTTTCTTTTTTTGTTAATTTTCTTTTCCAATTTTCTGCCTCTATTAGCCTACTTATTAGGATTGTGATTCCAATCTTGCTGACTACGCACATCACAAGGCTTCAACGATCCCTAGCAAATTCCGATGGATATTATGTTTGTGTATGCGTAGATGAATATATACACACACACACACACACACACACACACACACACACACACACACACACACACACACACACACACACATATATATCTTTTACTTTTTTACTCTTTTACTTGTTTCACCAGCATCGGTTGTCAACCAATGTTGTGGGGACAAACACACACACATATATATATACATATATACGACGGGCTTCTTTCAGTTTCCGTCTACCAAATTCACTCACAAGGCTTTGGTCGGCCCGAGGCAATGGTAGAAGACACTTGCCCAAGGTGCCACGCAGTGGGACTGAATCGGAACCATGATGCTGGTAAGCAAGCTACTTACCACACAACCACTCGCAATAGTATATATACTGTATAAAGGTGTATATGTACATATACGTACATACATACATACATACATACATACATACATACATACATACATACATACGTACATACATACATACACGCATACAAGCATACGTTATGTCTATATATAAAAACAATTTAGCATTAAACTAAAAGTTTACTCAAAACCTTCATGTAGAGTGTATATTTATTAACTTTTACAAGGAAAATGTTGACAGTAACATTTTCGGCTTGCTCGCCTTCATCATTTGCTAACCAATCTATTTTTAGAGTCGCTTTCGGTTCCTGAAATAAACTATTTTCAATTTTTATCTTTTAGTAACTTGAAAATTATAGTTTTATCTACCTTTAAGTATTTGTAGAAACCTTGGTATGTCCATTTACTTTTGAGAAACATTTATTGCCGTTGGTTTGCTTTCCTAAGCAGTGGGGCGGGTGGCATCAGATATTTCTCAAAGTTAAGTTTATATGAAGAGTAAATTGGTACGCTATGTTGAAAATGTCAATTATTTTTTCAGAGCTGCCATTACAACTTCAGGTCATCCATCTATCTATCTATCTATCTATCTATCTATCTATCTATCTATCTATCTATCTATACTGCAAGATACATATATACACACACACACACACACACACACACACACACACACACACACATATATATATATATATATATATATATATATATATATATATATATATATATATACATATGCATGTATATATGTGTGTATTTATGTATGTATGTATGTATGTATGTATGTATATGTGTGTGTTTGTGTGTGTGTATCTGTATATATATATATATATATATATATATATGAAGGAATTTATTTTGCTGGAAGCATTGTGTATTGTTTGTCAAATGTAACGTGTCTTAGATGCCACAACATTGCAGAGTGGACGATAATAACTGTTATAAATAATTTAATTATTCATAGTCTTATATAATATTTCGGAATATAAAAATTCCTTCTTCAGATATTACTAGGAATTGATGGAGTCACTGTTATAATCGGTTTTCCAATGGTTACTGAAATTTGTCGGAAGCGCCTCTGCAGTGGTCTTACGAAGCTTCTTCCGTAATTCCTCATGAGAAGTGCGTGAGGGCTGTCATGTCTCGAGCTCGTGTATGTTGGCATATCCATAGCGATGCTTCCAAGTTATGTATTATACGTGCATTTTTAGATTTTTATCTTTACATGAGCATGTTACCATAGTGTATGCAGGATGTCGATGTAGTTAAATAATATAGTGATTGCTAATTTCCAACCTGTTGTTAATTTGGGGCCCTAGTCTGTCTATGAGGATAGCCTCCTTAATACTTAAATTTCCTAAATTTCTGTCATTGGCCTCAATTATGACAGTTACATTTTTGTCGGTGTTCCGGCATCTGTCTAGATGTTTTCCGAAGGAGGAAGTTCGCGTGTTTAGATGTTCTTTGATGCGAATGTGTAACGGTCTTGTTGTGCTACCCACATAGAAACTGTTGCACTTCTTACATTGGATTCTGTTGTTGTTGGCACTCCGTCGCTTACGACGTCGAGGGTTCCAGTTGATCCGATCAAGGGAACAGCTTGCTCGTGAAATTAACGTGCAAGTGGTTGAGCACTCCACAGACACGTGTACCCTTAACGTAGTTTTCGGGGATATTTAGCGTGACACAGTGTGACAAGGCTGACCCTTTAAACTACAGGCACAACAGAAACAGGAAGTAAGAGTGAGAGAAAGTTGTGGTGAAAGAGTACAGCAGGGTTCGCCACCATCCCCTGCCGGAGCCTCGTGGAGCTTTAGGTGTTTTCGCTCAATAAACACTCACAACGCCCGGTCTGGGAATCGAAACCGCGATCCTATGACCGCGAGTCCGCTGCCCTAAACCGCGCCTCCACATAGGATTCTATATACAACTTTTATCCGTTGGCATAAATCTATGTCACGGATGAGGCAGTTAGCTAGTGTACATTGAATGTTGTCCCTTGCTCGTTTCTTTGCTGGGTATCTTCTCAGAGAAGAGCCGGAGTGTGCTAGTGTGCTAGAAGAGATATGCCAACATACACGAGCTCGAGACATGACTGCCCTCACGCACTTCTCACGAGGAAACACGGAAGGAGCTTCGTGAGACCACTGTAGAGGCGCTTCCGACAAATTTCAGTAACCATTGAGAATGTCTGGTAAATTGCTTTGCAGTAATTGTTTCGATATTCTGCGCTCTGTGTTCAAATGCCACCGAGGTTAAGCTTGTTTTCATCTTTCCTAGGGTGATAAATTAAGTATCGGTCACGTACTTAGATTGATTCTTCTCTTATTCTTTATTTCTGTCTCTTTCTCTCCAAGAAATCGACTGTGGTCAGACCTGAAAAGGGATGAACTATCAATATGCCTAAAACACAGTTTGTGTCATGGCAGTACCTGTATGATTCAAGCAAGGAGTTAAAAGTCCATGCCATAGCATAGCACTCAAAATATTGACTTGTAAAAGGAATGATTTAACTCCTATATTAAAAAAAAAAATCTGGAACAATACTCTTTGGTGACCCTATATTTGTTGAACCAAGAAACAAGAAACAGAAACACTAATTATAACCACTAAGAACAAGCCCTTAGAACGAGCTTGATACAGGCAAAAATCGACAAAAGACAATCAGGCAGCAAATGTAGAACCTGCAGGGAAGAAGGCGAGAGTATCAATCACATGTTGAGTGAGTGCAGTATACGAGTACAAAAAGGGTATAAGTGTAGGCATGAGTGTGTAGGCAAAAGAGTGCCTTGGGATGTTAACCGAGTGCGTGGCTTCAAAACTACTGATAAGAGGTATGAGCACAAACCAGAGTATGTGACAGAAAACGAGAATTACAAGATGGTGATGACGATGATCGATTATGATGATGATGATGATGATGATGATGATGATCCTCATCATCATCGTCATCATCATCATCTTTTCGTTATTAACAACTAAGGGATTTACAAACAGATTTGGTACGAAATAAACACAATCACAGGCTGGCTCCTATGAGTATTCTTTCTTTAAAAACAAAATAGTATTCCAAAGAGTCGCGATTGTGAGAAACAATTATATTCTCAGTTACAAGGTGGGGTATTGTTGACTCGGTCTATGTAAACCTTTCGATGACTGCGACGAGGACAACAGGTACTTTTGTCCAATGCAGTGATACCAACCAGCGATGACGAATGGGGAATAGGGTTAAACACCATTTTGTAAATCAAGTCAAATCGTGTCACAAGGTTTTTCAGGTGGTTTTGACTGTGTATATGTGTGCATGCGTATGTGTGCGCGCGTGCGTATGTTTGCAAACCTTATACGTGCACAGGAAGAAAGCTATTACAAAACTGCAATAAGTCCTCCCAGTCATGGTTCTTATGATTAGTTGGTGTTTAACTGTCAACTAAAATCTATAACAAGAGTTCAGGGAGAGAGTAGGGAGAGAGTAGGGAGAGAAAGAAGGAACGAAGTAAGGACAAAGAAATAAAGAATGAGGTGAATACTGACCGCGGGGGTGGTGGGGGTATAGCAGTGGGTAGTTTGACAAGCAAAAAGTCATGTCTGGACCACTACCATTAGGTTTGACACATAGCCTACTTAAAGAAAACATAACGGTAGCCTTCTGTTTCTCCCATATTGGCTATAACATGTATTGGGTTTATCTCTGAGACAGAAGCAGAACGTGGAGAGAGAAAGGGTGAGAAGGAGAGCGAAGAGGAAAAGGTGTGTAAGTAAAAGTATGTCTCCTATAACTCTCACTTTCACTCATACCTCACATTTCCCTCACAGTAATCTCCCCCCCCCCTCTCTCTCTCTCTCAATCAGGTAGACTCAGCGCTTCATCTCTGCCTCTTCAAATTATACGCTTCTCAACCTTTCCTTTCATTCCATCTCTTTCTCACTCTCATCTTCTCTGTTTTTTTTTGTTTTTTTTTTACATTGCTTCCACCTTGTTTCCTCGTCTCAAATCATTCACGCCTATCTCTCTTTCTCCCCTCTCTCTTTCTCTCTCTCTCTCTCCCTTTCTCTCTTGCTTATTTCCCTTATCTTTATCGTTTAACTCATTATTTCTTACCTCTCTCTTTTAATTCTGTTCCTCTTGCCTCTCTTTTTCTCGCTCGCCTCACTCTTATTTCTCTCTCTCTCTCTCTCTCTCTCTCTCTCTCTCTTTTTCTCTCTCTCTCTCTCTCTCTCTCTCTCTCTCTCTCTCTCTCTCTCTCTCTCTCTCTCTCTCTCTCTCTCTCTCTTTCTCTCTCTCTCTCTCTCTGGTTCTTTGTCTCTTACTTTAACATAACTTCATATGAAATCTGAAAGTCTTGCTCGTTTATCAAAAAGTCAACACTTCAATATTGTCTGATATGGACAGGCAGGTAGACAAACAGACAGGTATATTTTGCTGATAGTTGTCTGCCTATACAATCCTAGTATACACATAATTTCATACACATAACACACATATACATGGACGCATTCAAATACGTACATGCGCACGCATGCACAAACACATGCGCATACACACACATGTACACATATGCATTTATGAGTGTATACATGCCAACATGCACAGGTACGCTCTAACAGATGCACATGTATAAAAGACACATACCTGCTCACACATAGAAACATACGTAAATATCCTTAATATCCACATATACGTACATAAATACTCACAAGCATACACACAGCACGTGATCTGACGTCACGTAGACATCAGATCACGTGTTTCTCTAGAACTTAGTTTGCATTTAGTCGTCATTACTGTGTGGTCGTTATTAATGTCATTGCTATTACACCTGTTGTTGTTGTTGTTATTGTTGTAGCTATTATTATTACTATTAGCGCTGTTGTAGTTGTTGTTGAAGTAATTACCGATGCTGTTGCCGTAATTACTGTTGCTGGTGATGTTATTGTAATAATAGCTGTTGCTAATTACATTGTTGTTATTTATTGTAGATGTGACAACATTATTACTTCCATTATTTGTTGCTATTGTTGATGTTATTGTTCATGAAATTTCTGACGTTGCTAACGTTGTAGTAATCATTGATGTTGGTTTTGCAATTGTTGCTATTGTTATTGTTGTTGTAATTGCTGCAAATGATGACGTCATATTCTTGTTGTTGTAATTGCTGCTTCTTGTGTTAATGTTGTCATTGGTATTGTACATGCTGTTGATGTAATTAATTTTGTTGTTGTTGTTGTTGTTGTCATCGTCGTCGTCGTCTTCATTGCTGCAGCCAGTGACAGTCTCGTCATCTCACTCCCAGCCACAACACCCTCTACTTAGTCCTCCTGCACCACTCATGCCCCCCCCCTCCGAGTTCACCACAGGCCACTTATGCAAATCCAGGCCACCCAAACTGTTAAACTTTGTGTCTAACAGGTCCACCGTCAATTAATTCCGTCTGCTCCGTAAGAAGCACACATACACATATGTACACGGAACATTCACAGTTAATCGTAAGCACCCATATGTGCACATACCAACACATATACTATGTACATACACATGGACATGTATGCTCATACACATACATATTTATACATGCATACACGCTTACATATATACATACATGCATGCATACATACATACATACATACATACATACATACATACATACATACATACACCATGCCTACATATAGGACGTAGAGAAGTACATACGTATACATATACGCGCTCAAGTTGACTGAGACTACTCAGTGGTCATTCGATCTGCTAAAAATAGCAATCAAATTGCCCTCCATCTGACTCTCCTCACTGTCTGCATAATCACAGACACTGATTAACGGGTAGTATCATACATCTGCTCAATAAGGACCGATCCAGCGCCAAATCGCTACTACATGCAAATATTTACAGTAAACAATTTATACTAGTTTTATACTATACAATTGCGCACGCAAACTCATAAGCAAACATAGATGCGTTGATTGATACACATATCCACACACTTACACGCATGTATATTCACATATATACTGATACAAATAGGCACACATACACAAATTTTACTAACTGAATAACTAACCGACATTGCGTCGTGGTGGGTTTCGCTGAAATCTTGCAGTGGCTTGGAGGTCAACTTTAATGCAATGTTTAGAACAATGCAACAGGTAGGAGAAAAAGAGAGTGGAAGCGGGGAGAGGAAATTATATTGAGAGAGTAGGAGTGATAGGAAGGGGCAAAGTAGGAAGAAGTAAAACATTTCATTGAGAGAGTGAGGAAAGGAGAGATAGGAAGAAAAAGATAGTTTGAGAGAGTGGGAGAAAAAGAGAAGTAGGAGAGAAAGGAGTTAGTTTGAGGAAGTGGGGAGGGAGAAAGATTAAGAGATAGAGGGGGAGTTAAGTTGAAAGAGTGTGGGATAAGAGATACGTAGGTAAAGAGATAGGTTGAGAGAGCGGGGTAGATATATATATATATATATAGAAAGAACACGGAAATTAGGTTAAGGGAGTTGGGGAAAGAGAGGCACAGAACTTTGAGATGATTCAACTCTAAGTAGCAGGAATACCTGCTTTGTCTATCGACAGGAAAATTGTATCGAACTTAACTTATCTCTCACCTCTCTCTCTCTCTCTCTCTTTCTCTCTACTCCTCCTCCAGCAACAGCGACACCACCACCACCACCATCACCACAACCTTCTCTCTTCTCCAACCAAGTTATATCAGATTTTGTTTCCATTTCCTCTACGATGGAAACCATCCCCAGAGGTGACAGCGAGGAGATGATTCCTTCCAAATGGAATCGATTTAGCCAGCTAGCCAGTAACTGCAGAAAACCTTTCCAAACGAAATATCATCCACGTCCAGATAAACCTGAAAGTTTTCGTCACAGTCTCAAGTACGCCTTCTTGTGCCCTCCACACGGTGAACTCGCTCGCTATTTGTCCTACATCATATCGCTTGCATTACTGTGGTTGGTGTGTTTGGCTATTTCACCACAACAAGCATTACCTGGTTCTAATGTATTCTCTCTCATTGTGTTGTACACTGCTGCAGCACTTGCTGGAAAACTGGTCACTATCCTTCGATTACCTTCCATGGTAGGTAAGTATTATATACATATACTACTTATACATGTGCGCGCGCGAACACGCATATATATATACATACATATATATGTGTGTGTATATATATGTACATGTATATTTATATATATATATATATATGTATATGTATGTTTATATATATATATATATATATATGTATATATATATATATGTATGCGTGTGTGTATGTTTGTATGTATATATATATATATATATATATATATATATATATATATATATATATATATATATACTCGCTTTTACAATCTAGCCCGTCCCTTGCGTCATTTACACACATAATATTAACAAAGATTTAGAGTCGAGAGCCGAGTCAAAAGATTGTTGGAAACCATATCGCATCTATGTGTGTGTGTGTGTGTGTGTGTGTGTGTGTGTAATAAAGTTTATTTGCTAACATAACGTGACAGCCCTGACTAAGAGTATGTTACTTCTTTTTAACTGGTTTATCGGCAGACGATCTGTGTCCTAGACATACTGTAAGCAAGGGGGCTCACTGTTCCCTTCTAGTCGTTGGCATTACGCGCATGCACACACACATGCACACCAATATTGTTCCATTGTATGTGTGTGTGATTGTGTATGTGTGTGTGTGCGTGTGTTTGTGTGTGCGATGCACTTTGCGTCAATTTCGACGTCGTGAGAGCGTCCAGTAGTTCGATCAATTGAACAACACGATCGTTGAATTCCCGTGACTCAGTATTCCACACTGTGAACGTAGTTCTCGTGTAGAATCACCGTGATACACTGTTGTCAGTCCGACAGGTTTCTGACTACTCAAATTCGCTCACAAGGCTCCTGTCGATCCGAACTTTGGTAAAAGCACTTTACCATAGCAGTGGGATCAAACCCAGGACCTTGTAATTGAGAAGCAAAATTCTAAGCCACTCAGTCAGCCAGCCGGCCAGCCAGTCAGCCGGTCAGCCAGCCAGCCAGCCAAACAGACAGACAGACAGACAGACAGATAGACGGATAGATAGATAGATAGATAGATAGATAGATAGATAGATAGATAGATAGATAGATAGATAGACGCATACATACACACTTATATGACTGAAGTTTGCCTTCCAATCAGAGCAAGAAAATTTTTAGCGAAACTCGAAAGGAGGGGAGATAATTTCAAGAAGTTGAGAAATAATCAAAATTAATTTACAGCTTATAGAAAGAACAGGACAGTCTGATCCTTGTTTACAAATAAGGAACATCACGAACATTGTATAATTTAGTCATGTGTGCAAATCAGTCGGAAAGAATTTTCCTTTGCAACAACGTGGTTCCAGGTTCGATCAAATAGCTTCTGAGTAATTCAATACTTTGTAAGTGGAATATAGTAATCTGGCAACCGCACAGAATCGCATCGTGCATATTGTATTGCTTAACCCAGTCAGGTTGAATAAGCTGAAAAACGATCATGCACTTACTAAAACGAAGTCTTCCTATTAACTCGATGTCCAGTGTTACAAGCCCATGAAATTTGGAACAATTTCCAAAAAAAGTTGTCTACTAGTTTACACTGATCCAAATCTTTCTTCCTAAACATTCACGTTTTCTTATGGTTCCTTATTTTCTCTACCAGTTGATTCGATAATAACTGAATTATCGTTCACTGTATAGCGATGATGATGCGGATCAGCCGTGCAGCGGGAGAACAAATCCTGAACAGTTAAATATTCATTAAATATTTTGCTTTTTGTATTTGGTTTGCAAGATTCTTGATGTGAACTCGCGTGTTGAAGCATATTCTATTGTATGTCAGGAGGATGAGTATACCAGTAATAAACACACGCACTAGTTCTGTTTCACTTCTTTATTTGTATCCGTTTTTCGCTTAACCATTCAACAATTAACTAATCGATTGCTTGATTAATCGCTCGGTCGATCAGTCAATCAGCTAGGTTTGTCAAAGACCTATCGTTGTCATCCATGACTTTCCTATTGACATGACTTTTTTACCTTCTTATCCAGGTCTGTCTGTCTGTTTCAATCGATTAGTTAATTGGTTAAACAGTTAACTAATTAATAAATAAGAGTGAAAAGTGAATGCAATTAAAAATAAAGCGAAAACTTTTCAAATATAAATAAAGTGGAAGTATACAAAAATAAACATTATTTTCCATCTTAATGTTAGTTTTGTTTCACTTTGTAAAATAGAAAATTATTTTATGATTTATTATTGAGTATATCTTGAATTACATATATATAGGGGCACTAAAATCTTGTGAGTGCTTAGGGTCTTTATGGGCCTTAATCTGGCCCTGTATGTAAGTGTCGCTCCTTAACGTTTTGCTTTGGTCAGTTTTTGAAACTGGCTGCAGCTTTGACGGTGACGGCTGGAGCGTTGTTGAGTATTACGTCTGCTGCATTAGGGTTGATCTAGAACTAAAAAAACACACCTCAGCACAAACTGCAATAATCTCTGTAATTAACATCAACATCACCGCATCAACACTATCAGTATAAGTTATCTATAATAAAGCTCTTTGATTTGCAAGAAACAGCAAATGAATCTCCGTCAAATCCAGCCATTAAAAAAAAGAAAAAAAGAAAGTCACGCATTAAATAATGCAGTCCTAAGATTTACTGTGTCGAGAAGAAAAAGGAACGGTCAGCGTTGAAACATCTTTTATCATAGGTCTTCAAAATCAACAAGACCTAGAGATAAACAACATCATCATCATCATTAACTACTACTACTACTACTACTACTACTACTACTACTACTACTACTACTACTACTACTACTACTACTACTACCACCACCACTACAATTTATTCTAATGTGTGTATAAAAATGTTACACATGAAGAGCATTGAAGTACATTTGTATTGTGTTGCTGTTAACCCTCAAGTCAACTCTGATCGATCAATGGTCAAAGACATTCTAGCTCTGACCATTTTGTCTCTAAGATTACATGAACAGTTTCTTTACCCTTTTTCTTAAAGATGGTAGTATGTGACTTGAGAGAGATTTGGCTGTTATTCTAACAAAGACGAACACCATCATAGAGTCTCTGTGAAAGATACCTCGTATATGTTTAGCTGTGTAAAGTAATCGTGTTAAAATAGATTAATCTATTTATGTATTGTTAATACGATATTAGTCATGATATTTCCGTTCAATATTTCATTAGAGATAAGATGTTACATCGCCAAACCATTATTATTTCAAATTAGAAACCATTATATTATGCATTCTTATCCAATTTGATTTCACACACTCACTCACTCTCTCTCTCTCTCTCTCTCTCTCTCTCTCTCTCTCACACACACACACACACACACACACACACAAACACACACACGCACACACACACACACACACAAACACACACACGCACACACACACACACACACACAAACATAGGCAATATATATATATGTATATATGTGTGTGTATTTATGTATATTATGTATGTGTATACACACACACACACACACACACACACACAGGTTAAGATATTATACTTAGTCAAATATATATTATATATGCATAGTTATACAGAATATGAGAAACACGTAGCCTATAAGATATTAACTTCCCATAGCCATTGCCAATATTATAGTACACAGAGCTAATATCATATAAGACATTAAATTTGTACTAATATAAGTTCTGATAATTTGTACAAATATGATGTCCTTTGGTGCTCGTTGGATGTTAGCAGCAACAGATGACTCGATGTTAGTAGACAGGGAAGGTAAGCAGACGATGCCATCAGATATGAGAAACGCCACTATGAAACCCGGGTCTCAACAATGAGTCTGATCTAATTCTTGTATCAAGGACGCAAAGCCGTGTAATCATCATAGACTTGTCAGAAATGTAGAAACGAAAATGAAAGGAGCGAGAGATAGAAAGACGATACGGGAAAATATACAAAGTTGATAGAAGAGTGCAAAGGAAATGGACGGAGAGTAGAGCTGTGAACGGGAGAGGACGAGTGTAGGAGCATTGCGAGGCTTGCGTTCAAGAAGTAGATTCTGGCTTTGGCAGTGTTTGGATGTGAAGTGGGGGAGTAGGTGAAGCTGATTCGATGGGCAGCAGAGGTTGGTTCATGAAGTTTGTAAGCAAAACGGAATGTGATACCGACCAATCAAATGGAAATGTATTTAAAAGGCCGAAACATAGATGAGATGTAAAGTACAGCTGATGATCCGCCTGTGTCAGCACCGAGAGACATCGTTCTCAATTCTTTGCCCAAGAAGTGATGATAAGTGTAGCGTCCGTGGGAAAAAAATCATTCACGACCATTTGCACATGCGGAAGTTGCCTGCATGATGGATTCCCCGGATGCTCACACCTTTTCAGAAGCAGGAACGATAAAATTGTTCTCAGGTTCTTTTGGCAATGAGCCAAGAAAACAAGGAGGAGTTTTATCATACAGGATGAAACATGGGTCCATCACTATGATCCTGAGACTAAAGTCCAGTAGTGTCAATAGAAGCATGATAACTCACCAACTCCAAAGAAGGCTCGTGTCCAACCCTCAGCAGGCAAGGTGATGCTCAGTCTTTTGGGACCAGCACGGAATAGTGATGATAGATTTTCTGACAAAGGACACCATAATTAATGGGGCATATTATACTTCTCTACTGCAGAAATTTCGGGATGCCATCAAAGCAAAGAGGCGTAGCATGCTGACCAAAGGAGTCTGTCTTCCTCCAAGACAACGCCCCAGTTCAGAATTCACATGTTGCCCAGATGAAAGTACACTCCTGCGGTAATGAAATCCTTCCTCTTCCCCCTTACTCTCCCGACCTCGCACCATCTAACTTCCACCTCTTTACAACCATGAAGTCTTTTTTGAATGGGGAAGCACTTTTCGGATGATGATGAACTTATTTCCGAGGTAAAGTCTTAGCTTCAGATGCAACCTACCGACTTCTACGCACGAGGTATTCACAGCTACATAAAGCGATGGGAGAAGTGTGCCACCATTGGTAGTAGCTATGTAGAGAAGGACCAATAATTATGCCAAGTTTCGTTTATCCCAGTCTTTGGGAAGTGGGTCAGAAGAAATATTTGATGAACACTTATCGTACAACAGATCAATTTGCTATTCAATCTCTTTCCAAGTATTCCCTTCTGAAGCCAGATACTTTATCCAGTGACATTTCCATTGATGGAGGCATTCCTGGAACTCCTTTTTGAGATAGTGAGCAGCTGCTTCGTCGAATTTCCTTGGATTTCCTCGACGTCTTGAAACCTGTTTACATTCGAGTCGGATTTTCATTTTGTGGAAGGTTCCTAGCCGTAATAATCTTCAAGCTGTGCCTCATTCCACGAACATACTCACAAACATGCACACACACACACACACACACACACACACACACACACACACACACACACATTTTTTTTCCGATATGGTCACTGATGGAACTTCTTTGATGTGGTGAGACGACCACACTCTACACGTTTTCAAGCACTACTATAAACAACGGAAGTGAGCGACAACGTTATAACTTAGTGTGCTTACGTTATAGAATCCAAGGTCAATCTGTGCAAAGCAGCTTCACTTTGCATATTTCAAGCTCCGTTACCATAGCAACAGTTCCGATACTTTTGATCAGACCTCGTATGTGTGTGTGTGTGTGTGTGTGTGTGTGTGTGTGTGTGTGTGTGTGCGTGCGTGCGTTTGTATATATATATATATATATATATATATATATATATATATATATATATATATATATATATATATATATATTATATTGATTTCATGCTTTGGCACAAGGCCAGCAATTTCGTAGTAGGGGTAAGTCGGTTATATCGGATAATCCGTTGAAGGCTTGCAGGCCAAAAATTCGGAATCACTGTCAAGAATATTGTAAAAGAATAATAAATGTGTGTGTGTTGTGTATATCTGCTGCCGCCACCCCTATCACTAAATTGACTCCTAATTGCCTGTATCAGAGTGCATTCTGTTGGTCTGACCATGTTTCCAGTCTTGCAGATTATTCCATATTCCTGATGTATTACTTCCTACTGCTGCAACGTATGAGTCACGATTTCTTCGTCTCTTCCCCCGCCTCCCACAAATCTTAGAGACCTTACAAAATGTTAAGGTCTGTTTCCATTTCTCTTGTGACTGCGTCATAAAAATAAACAGCCAATCAGATATTATTTTCACAGCCAGTATCCAACATGATATTTTGCACTCTTTACAAAATTACATACATATTGACAGTAGTATATCATATTTATATTTATAGTCAATACACATGACAACACAATGATGTTGCAATTATATCCATTAAAATTCACTCGTAACAAATATGATATTACACACTCATGACCAATATGATATTACACACTCGTAGTAAATATGAAATTTTATACCCATTCACACATGGTTAATTACAAAACATGTACAACTATTATTTCCCCCTTTTCTCGTAATTTCTTTCAACAACAGCATTATTATTATTATTATTATTATTATTATTATTATTATTATTATTATTATTATTATTATTATTATCATTATTATTTAGACGCCGCACAGTATCTAATATCGTGATGCTGTTGATTGAAGATATTGCGTGTACCGGGGGTTTGTGCTGTCTGTCAAGTCACAACAAGGACCTCATACAGACAGTACTTTATGGAATATGCGTGCAGTTCCATGTAATGCCGAATTTTGCAATACACCTAGATTGTTTTTTTTTCAGGTTGGGTGGTATTGAACCTAATCCTCCGATGACAATAAGAACAACCTTTATGCTTGACTCCCGTAGCTGCTACATCTCAGGTCTCCATATTTATCAAACTTTTCTCTTTCATGATGATATGTTGATCTCCTGACACTCACACGTCAATTATTAGGCACTCTTGTTTGTCCCTCCTAAAGGCTACTACATCCGGCCTTCGGTGCTCTAACACTTTGTCTGTTTGGAAGTCAAAGTCCCAGACGATATTTGCCTTCCCCTTTCGTCCATTACATTTTCCGGTGTATATTGGTACCGAGCAGCCGTTCTCTCGTATCCATACTCCTGGCATAGAAGCCAGTTAAAGTGTGGGGCTACCCTGTCGTACTCTTTCTGCTCAAGACTTTCACAGGCACTAACAATGTGAGTCACGCTTTCAATCCTCTTCCCACACATTCTGCAGAGGTTTGTTGCACTTGTGTGCTATATATCCATTTTCACTGAGTTGGTATTCAATGCCTAATCCTGAGTAGCGATGATTAGGCTTTCAATATTCTTTTTTAGGTCACCCTTGTTGAGCCAACTCTATGATGCTTCCTGGTCTTTTAATTTGTTAGTTTCACGTTGGAACTGACCCTGTAATTCCATGCAGAGTAGGGTTTCTTCTCTCTCGTTGGTTGTTCGGAGTCGGAATTCATGAGCATTCACAAGTCAGTTTTTGGCAAATCCTTCATTATAATAATAATAATAATAATAATAATAATAATAATAATAATAATAATAATAATAATAATAATAATAATAATAGAGTTTGAACTCTCATATATTAAGATGGAGTTTGGACTCTCAAATGATATTAACATGGAGTTTGGACTCTCAAAATGTGCTACGATGGTGATGAGACGAGGAAAGCTTGTCAGGTGGTGAAATGATGAAGGCAATTCAACCTCAGTCCAATTATAAATGCCTGAGAATACTTCAACACCACGACATAAAGGAAAAGAGTGAGTGAGAAAAATATTGGCTTCAAAGCTGAATGTCAGAAACATAATATTGGCAATGAACTCGCGCGCAGTCGCAGTAGTTCGGTATGGCGCTGGAATCCTGAAGTTGACTGAAGAGGAGCTAAAGGAGATTGGCAGGAAGTCAAGAAAGCTCCTAACGGTGCAAAGAGCCCATCATCCACGCGCAGGCACTGATCGCCTATACATGAAGTGAACAAATGGTGGGAGAGAACTGATAAGTGTGGAAGACAGCGTGCGTATCGAACTCGAGAGCTTAATGAGATACCTAGCCCAAAGTAAGGAAACCTTGCTAATGACAGTCAGGAACGAGAGAGTATTGAGAGCAGAGAAAAAAGGGAAAACAAAGGAAGACGAACAAAAAGGACATGAAGAAGACTTACGCAAGAAGGAACTACACAATCAATTCCATGCAGCCACAACAGAAGGTCGAAAAGAGGGAATAGCATGGTACAGTAGGCTGAAGGTGGTAAGCCCGCTACGCATGCAAGACTTCAGGAGTTCCAAGAAAATCTGTGATAAAAAGATAATAATAACAATGAGAATAATAATAATAATAATAATAATAATAATAGTAATAATAATAATAATAATAATAATAATAATAATAATAATAATAATAATAGTAATAATAATAATAATAATAATAATAATAATAATAATAATAATAATAATAATGATGATGATGATGATGATGATGATGATGATGATAATAATAATAATAATATAGCAAGGATTGTCTATTGGACACTTTGCAACAAGTATGGGCTTGACAGAGCAAAAAAGTAGTACGAACTTAAACATCGAAAATGATAATGCAAAGATCCTATGGGATCTTATGATTCAGTGCGACCATGAGGTAGAAAATAAGAAGCCAGACATAGTGTTAATTAAGAAAGAAAGCAAACGATGCTGGATCATAGATATAGCATGCCCAGCTGACAGCAAGGTATGCGATAACGAAGAAAGAAAAGTCGATAGATATGACAGGTTAGCTTGGCAGGTTAAGCAGTTGTGGTCGATGGAAATTGTGGTAGTAGTATCAATAATTGTCGGAGCCCTGGGAACTGAGTAAAAAATCTTGAGAGGTACATAGAACAAATAAGGGCTGCAATAAGGGTGGAGCACTTGCAGAAAAGCAGCACTGCTTGTAACCACTCGAATACTCGACAGGTAATTCTTCATATGAAGTTTTGTCATTCAAAACTTTTTCCCAAGCCGAAATATACTCACTTTTGTCCATAATTACGATAGCTCCTCCCTTATCCGCCATCTTAATAAAAATAAAATCGTTATTAGCTAGATGTCGGCGTGCGTAACGTTAGGAATTTGTGAGGTTATTCCAGGACTTCTTTCCACTTGTTTTAAGGCTTTCTCTAATGCCTGCCTGACAAGATTCAAGAAATTCCAGTAGTGCTTGTGAACGTCCATCCCGAACTTTATCTGGATACCAATTGGGATTCTTTTCAATCCAATTATGCCAGATTCGATCATCAACATTTTTAGTAAACATAGGGTTTTCTGACTCCTCGTTACCAGTTTTTTCAAAAAATATATATATTCTTTCAGCTTGTGGTGACGGACAAACTGAAATAGCCCTTGAGCTAGTTTATTCTTGTCGAAATTCTTAGTGCTTGGGCAAAACCTCAGTCCAAGCTCTGAGACTGAGACATCGTCGGGCGAAAGTTTTAGTTTAGATAAATTTATAACCGACTTATTCTCTAGTGTGATGGTTTTTCTCAGGCAAGTGGTTTTCAGAGTCTTTTACTCATTAGATTCCTGACTACTTTTTGGGCTTTGCTCGAAATCTTCACTTAAAACGCGGAACCTATTAGGTGATAAAATTTGTTCAGAATGTTCATGTGAGAAGTTATAATTTTTAGTCGGCTTTCTAGGGGTAATCCATTTCTGTGGGTGATAGAAAGTGAGTGACTTCTGTGGTTTTTGTAGACATTTGAAAAACCTTTACTTTCGGAAAAGGAACAAATTTATTGTTTTCGAGGCATTATCATCATCATCATCATCATCATCATCATCATCATCATCATCATCATCATCATTTTTTTTCTTGGTGATCTTTGACAACTATATCAGGTCTATTGGCCTTAATTTCTCTATCTGTGTGTATTGACATATCCCAGAGTATGGTTGCTTTTCTGTGACCTTTTCTGGCGTGTGCCTATACCATCTTTTTACTGTTGTTATTCCATAGTGTTGGCATAGATTATTATTATTATTATTATTATTATTATTATTATTATTATTATTATTATTATTATCATCATCATTGTTGCTGTTGTTGTCGCTGTTGTTGTTAGCTTATTGTTGTTGTTGTCGTTGTTATTATTATTATTATTATTATTGTTATTATTATTATTATTATTATTATTAATATTAATATTATTATTATTATGAAGGCTGCGAGGTAGCTGAATCTTTAGCACGCCGGGCGAAATGCTTAGCGGCATTTCGTTTGTCTTCACGTTCTGAGTTCAAATTCCGCCAGAGTCGATAAAATAAGTACCAGTTGAGTATTGGTGTCGATGTAATCTCTTCTCCAAAATTTCAGGCCTTGTGCCTATAGCAGAGAGGATTTTTATCAGTATTAAGGCGGCGAGCTGGCAGAATCGTTAGCACGCCGAGGAAAATTAATTTTGTCCGTCTTTACATTCTGAGTTCTAATTCCGCTGAGATTGACTTTGCCTTTTGCCTATTTGAGATCGTTGAAATAAGTACTAGTTAAGCACTGTGGACGTTGGAATCGACAAGCCCCCCTCCCTCAAAATTGCAGGTCTTGTGCTAATAGTAAAAAAAGGATTATTATTATTATCATACATGTATGATACAAATGTTTGGCTTATTACTCCTGAGTAATAATAGTAGTTCAGTTTTACTTAAATTATTCTTTCTTTTCATGTCCCAGATTATGGTAGGTTCGTTGTTTCCTTTCATTGTTTTGCTGTTGCTACTGTGTCTGTGTGTATGAACCTCAACCACCTTACTTCAACACAGTCACCTGTCTACAAACATACCAATCCCGATAAGTCGTTTATTTTATTTAGTTTAATCAAGATCCAGAATTGAAAAACAAAGAAGTCTCTCCTCTCTTCATAATCACTACAAATCCTACTTCTGTTATTTACCTTTTACTTTCTATCATGTTCAAAGGAGGCGTCTTGCTCAGCAGAGACGATTAAAACTCATTCAATGTCTTCTTTTAACCTCGAGCTTTTGAAGTAACACAAATGTTTGTATTCGTCAGTATCCTCTCTGTTCAGTCTTGTTATCTTCTGCAATTTCTCTTCCATATGTCTTTATTCCTTATTCTTTTATCTCTGTCTATTCCATTTTCGTCTCTTCATTGTCATTTGGTAAACATTTCTATTGTTACATCTGTGTATTTGTGTTGCCTCCTGAAAATGGAAGACGTTTTTTTTTCTTTCTATTCGTGTTCTGTAGCTATTTCTATTGATCTATTTTGTCTTCTTTTACACAGTTTTTGTAAACTTACCGTATATGTACATCTTATACCAGTTTTTTTTATATATATATACTTCTTTCTAGAAACCCCATCCCTTTATTATAGCATAGGAATCTTGTAGAAGTTCCTCTCAGCTATTACACATAGCGTCTCCATGTCTGATGTTCGTTGATCTATCCTGAAAGCTACTATTATTGTTCTTGTTTCATTTTATCGCCTCTTCCTACCAGTTAACTTATACAGCAGTTAATTGCAATAATTAACTACAGTAATTGTATTAAAGCACTAACTTATTTCTTGTATATCATTTCCCAATATTTTGGTATTTTCATTATGTGTTGAATCCTAATCTGATTCGTCAATAATATTACTTTCAATTTGGTTCTTTATGCATTTCTGGGCTTCTCTATTCTATCAAATTTATCGATTTATAAACAGTTGTTCTTTTGTTTATTCTGTAATCATTTCATCTTTGTACTTTATCAACCAATACATTGTATGCTTTTGTATTAGTTTACCACTTTTAAATGTTGTTTTAACACATGATTTTAACCGAAAGGCTTTTCCGAAAACAATTCCGAGTCCTTAAACACAGTCGGAAATTGTTTGGTTGATTATCATCTCATACATGTAGCTTTAAATCATTCTATCTTCACACTAGAGGTCAATTCTTCTGTCTGCTTGATCTGATAAGACTTACTGGCTTTGTTCTCTGATATATTTTTGATGTTTTCAACTAGAATCTACTGTTGTTGCGGCTGCAGTCGTTGTTTTTGTTATTGATACTATTATTTAGCCTTAGGTGAGCTCCGAAGGAGCATAATTATGATCAAATTTATTTCAGCTCTGACCATCCCGGTTCTTTCTTGTATCTCGGACTATATTACCTATTTCTGGCAGATCGACCACATAGGTGGCTGGAAATTTGCTCCATCAATAGATCTGATCTGTAGTTCCATTGGCTTGTGCAAAGAAAGAGATGTCAATGTGGACTGCAGTGACCGATAAGCTAACTCACCATAGAGACATTAGGCTTGTCGCCGTATCGAGATGCAGCAGACGGAAGCATGTAACAACGAACCTTTTTGCATAAAAAAAAATTACTGAGATTAATTACACAGAGAGTCCATCTTTATAAAAAAATTTAAAAATCATAAAACAATTGATATTCTCACTAGCCGCTGCCGAAACCATTTTTCGTCTTCCTCCGATATTTATTATGTTTTAAATACAGCATGTTCATAAGAGATTTTTTTCTCGGACGAAAACTGTAGTGCTACTTCAGTCGCATATACTGTTTTATTTATTCAGCCTGGTGGCTACTCGCAACACCAGTGTATATATTATACATTGCTTCCTATAACGAAAGCGACGAATCTCGTCTAGACATGTGGCAGTTTGTGAGTACACGTCATTCACAACAAGGCTAAAATGCATTTGGCGAAAAACTTCCTGCAGACTGCCGGGTCGAATTTTCTTCTCCTACTTATATACATTGTGATTTAAACACAGCACGTCCATAAGAAATATATTTTATCGCGGACGAAAACTACAATAACTTGCCTGTCAACGACGGTGTTTATACATTAAGTATGACATATAGATAGTTATTACTTTTTATCCTTTCGGCAAGCAGTGGAGACAAATTCATTCATAATCTCGACCAAATTCCTACGTGGAGTTTATTGTATTCTTTTACGCTTCCTCATCTGTTTATCTCAGAAACGTTTCTAAATCCTTTTTATTTTTTATTTTTGAGTAGAACTTTGCGTAATTTCTGCTTGTTTTACATATCCTTGTTGTAAGCTTCCACTGCTTATAACCTGATAACGGATTATTTTCTTAAAGTGTTATCTTCTATCAAAATATATTCATCTAAAGAACAGTCTCAGTGCCATATGACTTCATTTTTTTCTGTTCGGCTTTGGTAGAATCTGTTTCCTTTTATTCGTGTTATCTCCAAGAGTCATCTATCGATTGAATTCAGAATTAAAACATTTTTTGACTTTTATTTTGTTTCTTTCTCTGACACACGTATGCACACACACATACATACATACCCACATATTATATATGCATACATACATACATACATACATACATACATAGACATACGCACACTTACACACGTACAGACAGACAGAGAGACACACGCACACACACATTCTTTCTCTCTCTCACACACACACACATAATGGTATGTCTTCATTGGTTTTCAAAAGACATTCTGGATTGTCTTTTTATAATTCAGACAGTTATAAAGACACACACATGCGCGCGCGCATATATACATAAATACCAAGAAAAGTTCTCAATGAATAGAGTTAACAATAATAATAGTAATTGAACCAGATATTACACAGTGGTTACTCCGAGTTTCGCGTTACCGCTTTTCGATTTAACAAATATAAAAACAGTAATATCATTGAATATGTGTATACTTTATTCAACGCTGCATCGTGCGATTCTCTATCTGTCTATTTGTCTGTCTGTCTGTCTGTCTGTCTGTCTGTCTGTCTGTCTGTCTGTCTCTCTCTCTGCCTGTTAATCTATCTATCTATGTATCTATCTATTTATATATGTACATACATACATGCATACGTACATACATATATATATATATATATATATATATATATATATATATATATATATATATATATATATATATATATATATATATATATATATATATATATATATATATATATATATATATATATATATATATATATATATATATATATATATATATATATATATATATATATATATATATATATATATATATATATATATATATATATATATATATATATATATATATATATATATATACCCACACACACACACAGAAAGAAAGAAAGAAAGAAAGAAGTACTATAATCTACCTGCTAGTACATTAATACATATAGGCGTCTACGAATCAAGGGAGATATACAAAATTAGCTCACAGTAGAAAGATTTCAGATACCAATCAATGTGTGCGTGTGTGTGCGTGTGTGTGTGTGTGTATGTGTGTGTGTGAGTGAGTGAGTGAGTGAGTGAGTGAGTGAGTGAGTGAGTGAGTGAATGCGTATGTGTGTATGCGTGTATGTGCGTGTGTGTGTGTGTGTGTGTGTGTGTGTGTGTGTGGACAGACAGACAGAAGGGCAAGCAGGCAGGCAGAGAGATAGGCAGAAACATAGATAGATAGATAGATAGATAGATAGATAGATAGATAGATAGACAGACAGACAGACAGACAGGGCCACTTTTCATTGTGCTCTTCGCATAAAGAAATTATGAGTGTGAAGGTCCAAACCTGAAACAGGAAAACTGCACATGCAGCTGCTGCAATACAGAGGCCGTTGTGTATGAAGTGGTATGGCGTCAGAAGGTCTCAAAAGAGCGACCGATGTGCGGAAATACGTGAACAAGACAGAAGACTTCAAGACCAAACTCATTAGCCACAAGTCTTCGTCAACGTCTGAGAGATGCAAAATGTGAAATGAGCACATTTCTATTGAAGTGTATATGGACATTAAAGAAACATGCTGTGCATTACGGCATCAATTGGAGGATTCTGAAAAGGTCTAAACCTTAATTTAACAGGTAGTAGGGTGTGCAAAGCGTGCATGGCTAAGAAAAGGGTCATAATAAAGAACTCTCTCTATCAGGAGCACATACGTAAACTGTATAAGCATGATTTTTCTCCTCTTACCCTCACGAACGCAAATTTTCTGTAGTATACTAGCCAATTGCACCTTGAATATACGCACTAGAGCAATACCATAGGTTTTTCCTCTCAGCAAAATTTGAGGAATTAATATAAGATTTACCATACCCAACTGTGATATATATAAATTATTTCAAAGTTGAATCTCTTCAGAGGTTGATAAAGATATACTAAGATCTCTGAAGAGATTCAACTTTCAAATAATTTTTAATTTAATTAATTAATTTTCTGAGGGTCTGAATTGAAACAGCTGTAAGGGATGTTTGTCAATTTTTTAATTAATAAGTAATAATTTATTAATTACCTCTCTATTTTCTCATCTTATCATATATATATATCTTTTTATCTTTTTACTTGTTTCAGTCATTTGACTGCAACCATGCTGGAGCACCGCCTTGAAGGATTTTAGTCGAATAAATCGACCTCGGGACTTATAAGCCTGTTCCTTATTTTAGTAGTCTCTTTGCCGAACCGCTAGTTGACGGGGACGTAAACATATCAACACTAGTTGTCAAGCGGTGGTAGTATATATATATATATATATATATATATATATATATATATATATATATACACGACAAGCTTCTTTCAGTTTCCGTCTACCAAATTCACTCACAAGACTTTGGTCGGTCCGAGGCTATAGTAGAAGACACTCGCTCAAGGTGCCACGCATTGTGACGGAACCCAGAACTGTGTAGTTGGGAAGCAAGCTACTTACCACAGAATCACGCCCATATATATATATGTGTGTGTGTGTATTTATGGATGTGTGTATGTATGTATATTTATATGTATGTATATTTATGGATGTGTGTATGTATGTATATTTATGGACGTGTGTCTTTGTGTCTGTGTTTGTCCCCACACCATCGCTTGACAACCGATGTTGGTATGTTTATGTCCTCGTAAACTAGCGGTTCGGCAAAAAAGACCGATAGAATAAGTACTAGGCTTATGAACAATAAGTCGATTTCTTCTACTAAAACCTTTTTAAGGTGGTGCTCCAGCATCGCCGCAGTCAAATAACTGAAACGTGTAAAAGAATATATATATATATATATATGTATATATATATATATATATATATATAGGATCTATTTTAAAACGGGGGCACCAGTTTTCATTTATGTTTTATGTAGTGTTTTTAGTACCGAAAAACTTTCAAACTTCGTATACTTATCTATTTTGTGTTATAGAACAGAAAAAAAATTTTGTATTCGAATTTATTTCATGTAAAAAATTGTTTTCTTTCGATAATTTCTACTAATCACTGACGTCTATTCAGTTGAAAACAGTTAGCGCTGTAACGGTGTATATCGTATTAATCCCCTAACCCTAACCCTAACCCTAACTAGACTGTTAACCGTAACCGTAACCCTAACCCTAACCCTAACTCTAGAATCCGAACTCTAAAATTGTTACACACATAGATACGCACAGCGTAATTTATTATATAAACAATATATGCGTATAAATTACGATTAAACCGGATGAAATATGTCACAGGGAATAACATTTTTATGACCGCCCAGCAGCAACTCTATTCAGCTGAATAGACGTCGGTGATTGGTTGAAATTACAGAAATACGACAATTTTAACATGGAATAACTTGCGAATTCCTTTTTTTTTTGTTAAGAAAACTAAGAGTAAAAGACGTTTTATATGACACATTCTACCAGTGTCCCAAGTTTCAAAGTGTTTCGTTAGTGTTTCGTTAAGAAAATACTGGTGCCCCCGTTTTAAAATAGATCCTATATATATATATATGGGAGAATATACAAATAATAACAACAGACGAGGACAGGTGGTGTAAATAACAAAAGGATATATTAGTATGACGCTCGGGAATACGGAAAGTCTATATATATATATATATATATATATATGAAATGTATGTACCCACACACAAACTTAAACGTTTATTAATGCACATACCAATCAAATGAGTGCCTTTCCTATAAACTCATTAACAATCCCATAGAATTATGTATACGAGAAGATTGGAGTGATATTAAATAGAAACACTACTGGGTGAAATGCAAAACAAAAGACTAGTATATGCTAGCAAATATACAAAACAAAAAAATTCTATGAGCCAGTACATTAATGTATATAGAGGCAAATTCTATGGACAGCCAGCAGAACTAACCGAACAAAAGCGATTAAATATTGATCTTACGATGACAGATACTTGACACATATCAAATGTAATGTAAGTACATACATTCATAAGACATATTAACAGGGTTAATGAGATGGATATCGAGTAGAAATAATTACAACAAATAAAGAGACGTAGGCTAGAGGTAATACGTAAAAATATAATTATAGTATATAAGTAGATTCTTAGTTATTTAAGACAGTAAAGAGGTTGGAGTCAATTTCAAGAATTCATATATGTTGACGAATTGTTGAAACTAGGAATGTTCATATTTATATTTGGATGTATTAAAAACCAGTACACTTGTATGTATAATATAGAGTTTATAAAACGTCTTATTGAAATTTCTCATAGTTTCTGATGGAGCGCTCAGCAAAAATCAATTTACTCGGTGCATGGATAAGGTAAATAAACTTTACATACATACATACATACATACGTACATACATACATACGTACATACATACATGATGACTGCAAACTCGTGTTCGAGTATTGCCATCACCTGATCGAAAGTTCTACGCATGCGAAGGCTACGACCAACCAATTTTGTGATAGGTATTACTTCTTTTTCAAGCGATGCCAGTGCATGATGATTTTTATAGTGGAGAAAAAATTTGCACAAATCCAATCCCACTCTCCGAATATGGACAACTGTTATATCCTTAAAATGTTGGATTATTATAATGCCCACTTCGGTATACAGTATACTTAGTAAAACCAGTAAAAACACGACTATCTTTGACCACCTACTTCGTACTCTCTTTACTTATAGTCACAAGGTTATTCCATTCGCCACATGGTAGGGGTGTGCCATTATTACTAATTCTCTACCACATCTCCCCTTTTAAGTGTTTCTTAGGAAGTGTCATTTTAGTTAGCAAAATTTATTTTATTCACCCCACCTCCCTTTTCCTCTCACTTGTACACATGGGTTCAATCACCTGCAGTGGCGTTGGTACTTGGAACGTATCGTACAACCATTCCATCGGTTCTTCCAGCTTCTTTGGTTCGCTTTCCACGAATCACTTTTTCAGTTGGTTCCTGTGTCTCTTTCGTATGCCTTTTCTACTTTTTACCCAATATATCATTTTATCTATGCATTTGGTAATTATGTCATCTTCCCAACTCTGCTTTCCATTCTTGTACGGCTTCATATACACCTATGATATTTTGTCTCGGAAAAACTTCTCAAAGAGAATTATGAATCAGAAAACACAGAGCTCTCACGGAATGTTGTCAATGTTTCGACCTCATTTACTTTCCCAAGTGACACATAGACCCAGACTTTCTGAACAAAATAAAAAAAAATGTTCCGATATAGAAATCAGTAAACAAAATATTCACTGATCTATATGAAAGCTGGCCAGACTAAAATTAAATCAATAGACGTTCTTGAAACATCATCATATTAAAATGATAATGTGTATAACATTAATAATGTACATACAAACAGAGAACGGCAGTATTTGGTCACAAACAAACTTGTCAAAGAGATTTGTGTATTAGAAAACACAGGGCTCGCTGTTTTAAGTGAATATTTTGATTAGATTTTTACCTGGCCAGCGTTCGCTCTAATCAGTGAAAGCTTTGTTTACCGATTTCTATATATCGGAATGAATCTTTTTCCCCTTAGATCAGAATATCCAGAGATGTTCGTTACTGAAGAAAAACAAGAGAGATTGGAATATCTGTGTCTTAACAATCTGCCGTTGGCATTCTTAGTGAAATCTATGCTTCTTAACATGTAAGTCTCATTAAGAAGTTTCTCCGAGACAAAATATAAGAGCTAGCACTGTTCTACGTCTGTATATACATTATAAATGTTATATATATCGTTAAGATATATATGGTATACATATGATATATGTGTGTAATTGTTTAGAAAGCCATTATGTTGCATGTGGGATAAAAACAAAAGGACGGAAACAAAGACGAAACAAAACAAAGCAACAGTTTACATTTTTAAACGGCATGTCAATGTTTTGGGATTACGACCCCTATTTTAAGAGAAAATAAAGGATAGTGAAAGGCTGGTATCGATTGTTTTGAAGCGGTGTTGTCAGATATTCAACGAATCTATAAGCATATATATATATATATATATATATATATATATATAAGCATATAGTATACACAGCATAAAGTTACGAACCACTAATAGTTTCATGCAATGGAGACGCAAGTCTGGGCAGGTTTTTATAACACGTCTTGTGTCTCCAAGCAACCTCCTGACTCTGAGCACATGGCTTTTTCAGTGTACAAATCAGGATGCTAGATCAAAAAGAAATCACGAGAAAAAGCTATAGATGCAAAAAGTGTAAGGGTAAAATTTTTTTAAAAAACGGGAAAAGAAAAAAGAAAATTAGAATTATGTCCCCTTTGAGTGTGACACCATAATTAAGCAGTTGTAGAATAATTCAAGGGAGAGGAGTCCAAAATCTATATAGACAGCTGCTCAATCCGAAGAAGGTGGTATCCACCAGTTCATCAAAAGAATTTTGTCCATATTCTTTTATTCTTTTACACGTTTCAGCTTTATGGCTGTGGCCAATGCTAAGGCACCACCAGTTTAATCACCTTTTCAAAAAAATAGCCAATCTTATGTGATTGGCTTTTGGTGAAGGAGGGCGTTCGACACTGCTGCCCTCTTTCGAATTTCCTGTTTGATATTGGTTCATCTTGGGACCTCAAGGAGGTCAAGCTGTTTTTTGAAAACATCTACCCCCAATCCATGAAGATCCCTCAAATGTTTTGGCAAGGCGTCAAATAACTTGGTGATATGCATATGAAACGAGGCATCGTTGCTCATATCAATCCCGAAATCATGCACTGTATGTGATTCTGGGATTGCCGCTACTTTTGGTCCAAAGTATCGTTGTTGCGGCTTCTGAGCACCAATTAGCTAATAGCGGAGGACTTGGAATTTGCCTGCAGTAAATTGCATGTTGTTTTCCTCATCCCATTTATATATAGCATTTAGGTTTTTCTGTTGAAGATTAGCATCAGAAGGTTCCTTGGCTGCTTGTACTACTTTTGTGTCGTTGGCATAGCTGGTAAGTATGTCTGTTTGTGTAACTGATGGCATGTCTGAAAGAGCCACCATGAATAGCAGCAGCCCCAATACAGTTCCCTGAGGTACTCCACTCTCCATTACTGTCTCCTTGAAGAGGGCTCTGTTGGCTGCCATAGCCTAGCTTTTGTCTTGTAAGAAGTCATGCAACCACTCTCTAAGTTTTCCGGCTACCCGAGTCTCCGTTGCTTGTGACATGCTCAACTTTTTCAAAGGCCTTTGCAAAGTCGAGATATATCACATCCACGTTTGAGCGATTCATTGCTTCAACACCCAGTGATAGTGCTGCAAAAGCTGTGTAAAGCAGCTTCTTCCTGAGCGGAAGCAAGTCATTATCTTCAAGGAATGCAATGAGTTTCTTCCTGACAATGATTTTTATGACTTTGCTGACACGAGAAGATAGAGAGACAGGTCTATAATTTTCAGCATCTGCTCTGCTACCTCCCTTATGGATAGGACATATTATGTTTTCCATTAACTTTTTGGGAAGTCTACCAGTTGCGACAAAGCTCTGGAAGGGAATCTGAAGTGATTTTGCTAGAGCCCCTTTGCATTTCTTTAGGAGGATTGCTGGGAATCCATCAGGGCCCGTGGCTAAGTTGGAGCTCATTTCATCAATGGCCGACATTTCATCTGTTTCTGCTATTTTGGTGCTATCGATAATTGACATTACTTTGTGTAGATCTGTGGTGCCAAAGAACTCATTAGACATAGCTACTTGCAAGTGTCCCAATGGAGTGGTGAAAATAATCTTGTATTGCATATTCAGTATTTCACTGGTCCTCTGCGGGGTCTGCTGTGGGCGAGCCATTTTCTTCAAACAGCGGCCCTATCTTGTATCGTACTGAAGCAGACTCTTTTGGATATCTGTAGAAGACTTTAGTGTTTGCCTTAATATTTTTTATAGCCCTGGCTTCTTTTTCTGCCCTCTCTTTTTCATGGGAGTGTCTGAGTTCATTTTCGCTCTCGAACAATGTTTGTTTGAAATACGATCGTTTGTTAGCCTTTAATGGCCCATTTAGACGATTTGAGATTTTTGCACGTTGTCGCATTAGAATCTCTGAGAATTATATTTTTCTGTTGGTTTGGCATTTCTCTGGAACAGAGTCTTACTGCATATGTCGTGCATGATTGTCATAAAGTACTGCAACTTTATGTTAATATCTTGCGTAGAGAAACTGGTAGAACAATTTTGTTTCATGATCTCTTTCTCGATACTCTTCCAACCAGCTTTGTAAAAGTTCAGGTTGGAGAGGAGATGGGTGCTTCTAGTAGCCTGCATGGCTGTGGTCTTCTGCGGACCAGACATTGTTAGTTCTATTAAGTTATGGTCTGAGAAAATCGTCGGTGTCACCTTAACATTATGGATGAGCACCTGTTATTTGTGATGCAGAGGTCCAGGACATTTTTTCCACTTTTTGAGTGGAGGATTATTTGCTCCATGAGGAGCATGTTTGTGAGGTGGAGCAGAGATTCTGCACGCCTCAGGCCGTGCAGTGACATATGTTTGCATTTGCTGAAAATTTCTGAATTGGAATTCACTCGTACGGTGGAATCATTAGATCTAAAAAGATTATACCATCTTTCAGTTGTGCATAAGTTGCATTTCTTACATCCATTAACATGAATTTCTCTACGATTTTCCACTTTATTTTATGTGGTGTGCAGTTGGTCTTCCAGCCCCATACGTGGCTTGTCAAATTTATGACTTTATTTTTGTTGATGTGCCGGAAAGAAGATAGGCAGTTTGCATAACGCCTTTCGAAATCTCCTTCACATAACCCAATGTAATTCTTCTTCTCGCTTGAAACTATTAGTAGCTCGTATTTTTATACTGTGTACATTAAATGATATATATCTCACACTGTATGGAATACATTTTTGGTTGATCTTACCTTAACGAACAGTAAACTATATATATATATATATATATACATATATATATATATATATATATACATATATATATATATATATATATATATATATGCAGTGCGCTTGTGTGCGTGTGTGTGTACGGGAAAAAGTTGAGCAGAGTGACAAGAAAAGAACATACGAAAAACAAGAAAAACACACAAAAGACTAAACGACGCTCTTCCCTTGTCACATCTTCGACGCCTTCTCGATATTATTCATCAGTTTGGTGGCGTCAACAGCAAAATACTTCGGGGATATAAACCAGCGCATACGAAGGACATAAGACAAGTAAAAACAAAAGTGGAATTTGTTGGCAGACGTTAAAATGTACGAGATATGAGGACAACGAAGGACTATATAAGACGAAAACGGACGGTAGCGAAAACACAAACAAATAATAAATGACACAGGTAATTTTCTTTTTATATAAATGCATGGCCTTTCGGTTATATATATATATATATATATGTGTGTGTGTGTGTGTGTGTGTGTGTGTGTGTGTGTGTGCGCGCGTGTATACATACACATACACACACACACACGTATACATATATATTAATATACAGTGCCCGTTTCCATATGTTCTCTCTCTTTTTCCCTCCTTCTCTGCATATATATATATATATATATATATATATATATATATATATATATATATATATTAATTCTCTAAATGAAGTATTAACAGTAACTGCACGATAAAGTCGTGTGTCGATAAGCCAGCTGGAGGAGATGTCCTCCTGGGGCTAAAAGCAACAGTAACATCCACCCCTAGGGGTCAGCCACACTTAAGTGGCAATATACTACACTTTATATATATATATATATATATATATATATATATATATATATATATATGTCTATCTATCTATATATCTATATCTATCTATATATCTATATCTATCTATATATATATCTATATCTATCTATCTATCTATATATATATATATATATATATATATACATATATATATGTATGTATACATGAATATGCATTTACATGTATGTATGTATGTATGTATGTATGTATGTATGTATGCTATAATTTTTTCCTTCATATGCTATACTTGCAACGTAGTTCAGTAACTATTATTGGTAAAAAATAAAATTTGACTTTGAAGTCAAATATAAAAGAAAAGATGTTAATAAAAGGAGAAACATCTAGATAAAGAGAGAGACTGAGAGAATGAAAGGGAGATTGGATAAGTGAACGAGGAAAAGAGAGCAAAAAAAAAACATGCAAGAAAACAACCAGACAAAAAAAAAGAAACGTTTGTGAAAGAGAATGGATAAAGTATTTATGTTTGAAGCTACAAGAAAATAACCTCCAGACAAAAGAGTCCTACCATGACTCCATATCACAGAAAATTAGGCTCTTTTCAAGGAATAAAAAGGGGTAAAATATATATATTATCTTTACATCTGACAGATTTCAAAGAAACTTCTTTTCCTCTAATCAAATCTAATTTTCTGTCCATTTTTAAAGCACAATCTGCTTTGGATGATCCTTAATCAACAATTGATCCTATTTTCTTATATAACTAAATACGCCAACCTAGTTGGAAATTTTTTTTTAAGCATACTCTTCCATCTCCCACATTTCTTATCCTACTAAAATAAAAAAAAATAATGCATATAAAAGTACAAGAAATAATGTAAAATATATAGCATGTTAAAATAGTTACTAATCAGCTGCTTCCATATTGGTAACCAATCAGATTGCCTTTGCTTGAGTCAGTCAGGCCAATCAGAGACGATTGATATAATATTTCTGAAACAGTGATTGTTCATTGTCATAATACTTCAGCATTTCTGGGTTTTTTTCTGATTTCTTGGAAATAAAATATAAAGAAAATGATACGTGCTCCGTTTCGTTCTGCCCCCAGCCATTTATTAATAACTGATAGATAATATCTGATATACCAATTTTTATTGGAGCTGTTGTTGTAGTTCTATTTTGTGTTGTTCCTATTGCATTTTTTCTTGTTCAATGTGTTGATTTCTTCTTCTTCTTCTTCTTCTTCTTCTTCTTCTTCTTCTTCTTCTTCTTCTTCTTCTTCTTCTTCTTCTTCTTCTTCTTCTTCTTCTTCTTCTTCGCCGCAGCCGTCACCGTCGTCGTCGTCTCTTTGTTACTGAATATAATGCTGATATTTCTGTAGCAACTTCTATATGTCGTTATAGTTTTGTTTGTTACTGTTGCTCCGCCCCAGCTTCTTATCTTCCGTTAATTCTTCAACAGTTAATCTCATAGAACACCAAATATTGTAGTTCTGTTCTAAAACTGACAAACCTCTGGGAAATTTTTTTTCTTCATGTTTAAAGAAGAAACTGCTTAAATAGAATTTAATACTAAATCGTTTCCCAGCAAAATATGATTCCCCAACCTCAATCTGTAATTCCGTCAATTTATATGTGCTTTGCCCCCCCCCCCAAAAAAAAATGCTAATTTGCATAGAACAAGAATATCGTTGACGTAATATTTCCGATCACAGTTAAATACGACTATAACTTTCACTTCCTGCTGTTTCCTTCGTGGAAACGTCATTTTTTAGTTGTCCTTATTCTTATTTCAGAAGAGCGTTATCCTAATCTTCCCAGAATCATAGCAGTGTTGAATTTTGTATAAATCAAATACAAATCTCATTACTTGCAGATATCACTCAATATGATGTGGGGTTTGCTGCATATGAATCTAATCCTCATCTGTTTTAAGTGCTGTTGGATTGATGTAAGCCCTATGTGAGTCTGTGACATAGTTTTGTTTCCTAGTTGAATACAAATTCAGTTCAGTGAATTTATTGAAGCTCATGAAAAGACAGATATCATAGGATTTTGCAAGATTCTTCATGTGAAATCGTATGTTGAAACAGATATTGTTATATTTAGGGATGATAATTTTTTTTTTTTGCCAGTTCAGCTTTATTATTGTTCTTATTTTAGACACTAAAATAAAAACAATAATAAAGCTGAAGTGAAGAACGAATATATAGTGCGTGTATTTATTTGGCAAAAAAAAAAAGTGACCGTCCCGAAATATAACAATATCACAGAATGTATCTCCTGAACAAATGAAAATAGTAGAGAAAGAGATATGGAAACACACCATTGATAGTGTGCTGAACTAAATGATTTAGAGGATTTGGCTTCATCTACCAACATCCTGAGTTCAAGTCCTGTTAGGGACGGATTAGTCTTTCATTTATGCAAGGTCGATAAAACAAGCAGTGCCACTTGTGTACTTGTTCAATAGAATTGACCATTTCTTCTTTACAAAACTTATGGTCTTCTACTAACAAAAGAAATTATTCCTGTTATATCAATGGAGAATGATGGAGAGCAAAATCCACAGATAAAAGGCCATGCGCTATATAGTTAAGTTCCTTAAAATGTTCACTCAATACAAATCCCGCTGGGGAGTCGACTTTGCTTTTCATCCTTCCGGTGTCGATAAAATATAATTCTAGAGAATAATGGGATCGATTTATTGAGCTGTTCCAAAATATAAGGCTTTAGTACTTCGTAAAACAAGTATCTAAATTTGGTGCCCAAGAGCTAAAAGCCGACAAGACTAGACTGTGATGTAGTTTTGCTTTCGATCAGAAGCGACTTCGATTCACTTTCAGCACTGATATTCCTAAGAAATGCAAGAATACCACACAATCTCATTTATAAATATAAATTAATCACTTATGACGGTTCCTGTCCCAGTGAATAACTGTTACTCTGGGTTCTGGGTTCAAAAGTTCCTAAGGCAGCTTAGCCCTTTTCCCACTCTTATGACCATTTTTGTTTTCATCAAGAATGTCATATCGCTAAAAAACTGAGTATTTCAATTCCTAAGAATGACATTCTTGAAAATACTGATTTATTTCTTCTTGGTCCTCATATAAGCTTCGTACGAGACTACAAGGGAATATCTACATGGTTGCTCGACTTGCTAGATATAAGAATTGAATTTACCTTAAATGACACACTCTTAAATGGCACATTAATAATATAGCCCTTTATATGCGTGTAATGCAGTCATGTTATATCGTGGGTATACGTGCATACATTAGATATCCTAATGTGTGTGCACGTGTGTACGTGCGCATGCGTGTGTGTGTATGGACATGTGTATCATAGCATCTCGTGTTCGATCCCAAAAGAAACAAGTATGGTGTGTAGAGTGTTGTTGTTGGTGTTTTTATAGCCGCCGTATGTTCTTCGTATCGAGTTCGTAATATAAGTGTAGTAGTGGCTGAATTTAGTGAATTTCAAAGAGAGATTTGTAGGTTGATAATATACATACATACATACATACTTACATACTTATATGAGATGTGTGTGCATATGTGTGGTAGCATGTGTGTGGTAGCATGTGTGTAGTAGCATGTGTGTGTGTATGTATATATATATATATATATATATATATATATATATATATATATATACATACATACATACATACATACATACATACAAAACAAAGGTTGCATCGTTGTGGATGTGCTGTCTTTGCCTTTTCGAGTGTTGGTTGTTATCTGATGGTTCTTCGTTCTTTTGACTGCCGTGCAGCTTCGTGAGGCAAAAGATCATTGTTTGGAGCCAAGCACTTAGCGGAAGACATCAGCAGTACTTCCGTTCTTTTTTTTAATGATTTGTCTTAGTTTATGTTTTAGTGAGTATTTGTTACCTTGTTTTATATTTGCGAGTTCCTGCTGGCTACTCCTACTTATTCTGTGCTTTCTTTTGTTTGATATTGGATAAACACTCAAATCTCAGAATTATTATCATACTTGGTATTGCATTGTGCGATAGTCTGTTTTATTTATGTATTTATTTATTTATTTAGTGTGTGTGTGTGGGGGGGGGGTGTTTGTTGACTTTCTTTGTTAGACAAATAAGTGCCAGCAGTTTACAGTGATAATAGAGTAAGATAAAGACAGATAGGAAGGTGGGAGATGAGATAAAATAAGAGACATGATAAAGAGACAAACACTGCCATAAACAGTCATATTTTCATTTTTTTTTTTTTTTCTTTTGAAGTCCTTCAACTATTCCTCTTCTCTAGTTGCTTGATTGGGTGTCTTATAGAGTAACACACACACACACACACACACACACACATACACACACACTGATGTGCGCGCACACACACACACACACAGACGTGCACACACACACACACACACACATGCGTGCGCGCGCACATACATACACACTCATACATGCAAGTACGCGCATATAAGAATATACACAGTTACACAGAAACATCTCGCAGAAATGGGATACATACAGACATACATTCACAGTTACACAGGAATACACACACGCACGCATGCATACACACACACGCACGCATACACAGGCACACACATATATGAGAACACAAGTACAGAAACATACCCACTCACATATAAACACACCACACGATATAAACCAGTTATCTATGTCGTAGTATATGGTAATGATGTAATTCTTTCTTTTGCCTGTAGGTATGTTTTTGGTCGGGGTACTTGTGAGAAATGTACCCCATATTAACATTGCCCAACATATTCTACCCCACTGGACATCATGTCTCAGGTATATATACCCAGTTTATTGCAACCTCTATGATTTTTCACCTAACATTGAAATATGTTAAAATATATTTACATGTCTTTCTACCTATGTATATATTTATTTCTTTATTGCCCACAGGGGACTAAACATAGAGGGGACAAACAAGGACAAAGGATTTCAGACGATTACTTTGACCCCAGTGCGTAACTGGTACTTATTTAATCGACTCCGAAAGGATGAAAGGCAAAGTCGACCTCGGCGGAGTTTGAGCTCAGAACGTAACGCTAGACGAAATACCTATTTCGTTATTGACCACAAGGGGCTAAACATAGAGGGAACAAACAAGAACAGACGAACGGATTAAGTCGATTACATCGACCCCAGTGCGTAACTGGTACTTAATTTATCGACCCCGAAAGGATGAAAGGCAAAGTCGACCTCGGCGGAATTTGAACTCAGAATGTAACGGCAGACGAAATACCGCTAAGCATTTCGCCCGGCGTGCTAACGATTCTGCCAGCTCGCCGCCCTACCTATGTATATATTGTACGTGCATGTGTGTATGGGGACATATTATGTATTATTATATTATATCATATTATCATTATATTATATGATATATATATATATATACACACACACACACACACACACATATATATATATATATATGTACGTTGTTTAATGTCGGACGAATGGGAGAAAAGTGTTCAATACATGTCGGAGAGGAATCATATCTTTTTATTAATACTGAGTTTGTCTCGCGACATGAGTTTTACACCGTTGTGATCATCAGGCAAGACTTAGTTCCACCGAATATCATGTGTGTGTGTGTGTGTGTGTGTGTGTGTGTGTGTGTGTGTATTGCCGAACTACGCTCTTCTAGCATCAGGATTGCTTCTGCTTGATAGCGAAGCTTTAGTCTTTGTTAGTGCCAAGATTTTTCCTAGGTATGTAACTCACTAAAATCACCAAGAGAAAAGGGTCTAGGGTGTCTCCCTAAACGATTCCTACAAACGCTGAAAACACTTTAGTGGGACCGTCTATGCTTTGCATAATGTTTGATGATTTTTTTTTTATAAATGACGTTGGTGGCTTTGGCAGTCTTATTTGGGATACAATAGTCCGACAGGATGTGTAACATGGACCTTTTGTTGACACCATCAAATGCGTTACTGATGATGTCTATTGCAGCGGAAACACGTGTCCACGACAGCCTTTTTCTCTAATAAATATAAGCCAGTCTTTTTCCTTAATGGATTGTTAAATTTAGAAAATTCTTGATTCATGATGTTATCTCCATTTCAAATACGGGGTTGATTTCAATCACCATTTGGCAATTGTGACATCCTCTAGAGACAGAAATATTTTAAATAAATCATGAATTTATGTCGCATGGTATTTAATGTATCTGTACTTGACTATGTTGTTCATGTATATGTGAGTGAGTGTGTGTGTGTGTGTGTGTGTATGTGTGTGTGTGTGTGTGTGTGTGTGTGTGTGTGTGTGAATATATATATACACATACATACATATATATTATATTATATATATGTTCACACACGTATGTACATTCATAGACACGCGTGCACACACACGCACACGCAATATATAGATATGTAAATACATGTATGTATATATATATATATATATATATATATATATATATATATATATATGGGAGAATATACAAATAATAACAACAGACGAGGACAGGTGGTGTAAATAACAAAAGTATATATTAGTATGACGCTCGGGAATACGGAAAGTCTTTGACGTTTCGAGCTACGCTCTTCAACAGAAAGAATACGGAGACAAGGAGAAAAACACGGAGAAAAAAATTGAATAGTGTTCAGTCAACGGTCAATCATAATAATGGCCGATCATAACAATGCGTGTATATATATATATATATATATATATATATATATATATATATATATATATACACACGCATATGTACACATTCACGCACACAGACATACATACATACATAGACACTAAAAATTATTTTGCATAAAATGCTGATGCAATGAAGAGTAATAGAAATGTTGATTCCATTTCCACTTACTGTGGGATTTAACAGAATGCAAGAGTTCCAATATTGAATATTGGTTGATACGGACTGCCGCCGTGGTTATAGTGAAATATTCTTGCTACAGCTTCGTATCTAGTAGCTTATGTAAGTGTGCAAGTGTGTGTCCGTGTCTCTGTGTTTGTGTTACTCTCCCCCTCCCTCTCTCTCTCTCTCTCTCTCTCTCTCTATTTATCTATCTATCTTTCCTTTTTCTTTCTCTCCTTCCCGCCTTTCTCTCTCTTTCTCTCTCTCTCTCTCTCTACCATTTTTTATTCATTTACGCGTGTATTTTAACCCAACCCAATAACTTCTGAACATTATTTTTTTGTAGAAACAGGTCACTTGATATCTAAATTTTGAATATTAAAGATTCAGAATTTGCAATTTTCCTTCTCTCCCTTATCTTTTTCTATTAACTTCTTTATCTATTTATTTATTTGTTTATTCATTTATGCTGTTGTTAAATAAGAAAATTGTTAAGGTTAAGGGATTTGCAGCTGCTTCTATTTTTACTTAATATGTTGTGCGTTTACGACTATATATATTTTTTTTTTTTTGCGCATAAAAATATTTCGCTCGCGCTTGAAGTGTATAAATAAATATATTATGCTTGCATTTGTAATTACATTTTCATCCTTAATAGATATAAACAACAGCATTTTCAATTTCCGCAAAATAGAACAGTACAAAACAAATCTTTTCATTATTCAATACTCATTAGGTTCATTATTATGAAAACTAATATAGCTTGTAATTTGTATCCTTTTTAATGTAATTAATGTATAAATATATTTATAAAATATTGTAAATGATTCCCTATTGTTTTATAGTTTTAAAGTACACTTTCTATGATTTCATAAGAAGGAAATTTTTGTTGAAGATTCTAAAACCCTAATGTTCAAATTTCAAAAGGAAAAATTTTATGAGTTAACTAAAAAAAGTAGTTGGGGTTAATAATAATAATAATAATAATAATAATAATAATAATAATAATAATAATAATAATAATAATAATAATAATAATAATAGTAGTAATAATAATAATAATAAATATGGCAGAACAGGGTAAAATGTTCCTCGCTAGAATAAGTGCCTACTTCATATACACATACAAACATACATAAGTACGCATGCACGAAAGTACGTACTTATGTATGTATGTTTTTTCATGTCTGTATGCACACACACACACACACGCACATCCAACGGGTCCATATGCTGCTTCTGCTTTTCTGTATGTATCGCATCTTTATTATATATATATATATATATATATATATATATATATATATATATATATATATATTATATACATACATATATATATATACATATATACATATACATACATATATATATATACACATACATATATATATATATATATACATATTTTGTATTTGATGTACTTAATATATTTAATATATTTGATGTGTCTAATTTGTTTATCCGCATAACTGCTTATATATATATATATATATATATATATATATATATATATATATATATATATATATATATTAGCAATTATACGGATAAACAAATTAGACACATCAAATATATTAAATATATTAAGCACATCAAATACAATATATATGTGTGTGTGTGTGTGTGTGTACATGCAAAACAAGAGAAAGCAAAAGGTAGAAACTTTTAGATGATGAATTTTTTTAAGTAAGAAAATATAGATATTTATATTAATAGGTCCAACTTACACAGAGTACAAAAGACAGGGAAAATTAAAGGGGTGGGAAAAAGATGTTATAAGTCCAACAGCTGTTTCTGGGAATTCGGTCATCCGTAATAATGTTGGTAAATTTAGTTC